>NC_085860.1:18054540-18127040 GCF_034702125.1 Engraulis encrasicolus
GGAGGACATTGTATCTAACCATCAGATTTCCATTCTGGTGGTCTGAGCACAAATAACTCACCCTGCCAACTACAAATCAAGAATATTAGACATTCACTCTTACTTCAGAGACAAGCACAAAGTATACAAGATTGGAATAGTCAAAAACAACAGGGAAAGTCAGCGAGCCTTCAATCTGCTGACCAGTCAGTCTCACATTCTGTCCTAAAAAATAAGTCCATCTCAGAAGAAATGCTCCCCTTTGCAATTAAAGCAAGACTCCAATGCTTCCCAACTAGGTACTATCTGACAACATGGTACCCCTCGCAATTCAACCCCAATTGCATATGGCACACTAATGGTCAGGAGAATGAAACAGTAGCCTTCATATTGAGTGGATATCATTACCACAAAGGACAGTATATGGCCAGACATGACAGTCGACAGTCTGGTTGCAAAGGACTGTACGATCGGGAGACAAATATGGAGACAAAGATATTTTGTTTACACTTGAATGGTGATTCATTTGTTACAATAACAACGATACTTAAGTGTGAAAGTCTAAGTTCTGCCAGTCTGTCAATAGCCTCTTCCAAAATATTTGGACTAGGCCTACCTTTAAAGGTGCACTGTGTAGGATGGTGGCCAGTGTAGGTATTGGAACTATGCTGCTCATTGAAACTGTGCTGTCTACTACCAAATTTGAGCTTACTAAATTTACTAAACAATAAGCGAATATTTACTTGTATGACCAAAAAACAGTGAGTTTTGCAGCTAAAAATAGTCTTTTCATGGAAGTTCAAAATGACGGACCATGGAGAAGATCCCCCTTTTCATGCATAAAAAATGCTATTTCCCCAGTCATCAGGGACTGTGACCCCAAACTGACCCGGGTATTTTTGGCATAGACCAGCCCCTCACCCCCACCTCCATACTACAATATGTCCACTGTATCCTAAGGATGCACCGATAGGCCACCCCATCTAAATTGTGAGCCAGTCTCTAATGTCAAATTTGAAACAAACAAACAAACAAACGAACAAAAAACAACAGCGTCGGCCCCTAGGGACTGGCGGCCCACCAGGAAAATGCCCTGTATGCCAGATTACCAGTCCTGCCCTGCCAGTCATAATGAATACCTTGGAGAAGGTAACATTTGTGAATGGGCAGCATGAATTCTGGAAATAAACTACTAAAAATATTACAGTGCACCTTTAATTCTTGTCTCTTGGGTCCAAATAGAAGAAATCAAGTGCACTTGATGGCTTTTTGTAATTGCAGCTGTGTGCGGTGTCATGTGTGTTTATCTGAATTAATACATGATGTCTTGTATGTGTGTGTGAGTGTGTGTGTGTGTGTGCGCGCACACGTGTGTGTGTGTGTGTGCATGCGTGTATGTGTGTGTGTGTGTGTGTGTGTGTGTGTGTGTGTGTGTGTGTGTGTGTGTGTGTGTGTGTGTGTGTGTGTGTGTGTGTGTGTGTGTGTGTGTGTGTGTGTGCGAGCGAGTGTGTGCGAGCGTGTGTGTGTGTGCATATGTGTGCATGCATACATGCATGTGTGTGTGTGTGTGTGTGTGTGTGTGTGTGTGTGTGTGTGTGTGTGTGTGTGTGTGTGTGTGTGTGTGTGTGTGTGTGTGTGTGTGTGTGTGTGTGTGTGTGTGTGTGTGTGTGTGTGAATAGAGGGTTGAGACAGTATTCAGCTGCCATCTGTCTTCATCCCTTTCCCATTTCAGAGCTGCTGCTGCTCCCTCATGTAAGACCACTCACACTCACGCCACCACTCTGCTACCGCATCCCTGTGTGTGTGTGTGTGTGTGTGTGTGTGTGTGTGTGTGTGTGTGTGTGTGTGTGTGTGTGTGTGTGTGTGTGTGTGTGTGTGTGTGTGTGTGTGTGTGTGTGTGTGTGAGTGTGTGTGTTTAAGAGTTAAGACCACTCACGCCACCACACATCTACAGCATCCCTGTGTGTGCGTGTGTATGTGTGTGTGTGTGTGTGTGTGTGTGTTTAAGACCACATGCTCCACTACACAGCCACCCCATTTGTGTGCGCGTGTGTGCGTTTTTGTGTTTGTTGCACATTGCAGAGCTGTTGTACCGCATCGTGTGTGTGCTGCATGTGTGTCCATGTAAGATCACTCGCACACAAAAAGCACATCCCAGTGCACTGCTCCTCTCCTCTCCTCCCTTGCTCTTCTTCTCTCATCTTCTCCACTCCTCCTCTCATCTTCTCCTCTCCTCTTCTCCACTCATCTTCTCCTCTCATCTTCTCCACTCATCTTTTCCACTCCTCTTCTCCACTCCTCTTCTCCACTCCTCTTCTCCACTCCTCTTCTCCACTCCTCTTCTCTCCTATTCTCATAATCACTTCTCCTATCCTCTTCTCCTATCCTCTTCTCCACTCCTCTTCTCATCTCCTCTTCTCCTAATCGCTCTCTCTCAGCTCACACACATCTGGCTGCACAAGATGACCAGCTGCTACTCTGAGTTGATGGCACAATGTCGTGTTCTACAGGCCAGAGGAATACTGTAGGCATGGAATTGGGGATTTTCAGGGAATAAAATTGCTGAATTTCCTCTCACTGTTTCGTTAGCTCACTGTGATCAAATTTAATTCAGTGTGGTTTTGTCTTGGTTTTGTCTTTGTCTCTGGTTTTGACTTGGTTTTGTTTGTTTTATTTGTATTGGACATGGTGTGTGTGTGTGTGTGTGTGTGTGTGTGTGTGTGTGTGTGTGTGTGTGTGTGTGTGTGTGTGTGTGTGTGTGTGTGTGTGTGTGTGTGTGTGTGTGTGTGTGTGTGTGTGTGTGTGTGTGTGTCTGTGTGTGTCTGTGTGTGTGTGTGTGTGTGTGCGTGTGTGTGCGTGTCTATGTGTGTGTGCGCGCGCATAAATGCATGTGTACGTATGCATGCATCGGTCTGTTCTTATACTAGTTTTCTCCCCACAAATTATTCCAATTTTAATCCATAATAGAATGGTATTCCATGTTTATTGCGTATAATAGGATGAAACTAGTGTGATGGTGTGCTGAGAGCTGATTTTATATGCTCTTCTGTAAAACAATGTGTTTGCATCATTTGTCTGTGTTTGTATGTTGATGTGTTGTGCTATTCTGTTGACGACAATCAAATCTAATTTTAAGCCGCTCATATTTGTTTGATGCCTGTTTTTTGCAGACAATAAGCTGTTTGGTCTATTGGTTTTCTGGGAGCTACTGGTTTTGAGGTGCTCTGTACAGTATGTGGGAGGAAGTGGCCAAGTGTACATTTGTGGAATGTGCTTGTCTGTATGTTGTGTTATATTGTGCTATGTTGTATGTTGTCTGTATGTTGTGTTGTGTTGTATTGTGTTGTGTTGTGTTGTGTTTGTGTTGTGTTGTGTTGTGTTGTTTTTGTTGCTGTGTTGTGTCTTGTCTGTATGTGTTGTGTTGTGTTGTGTTGTGTTGTGTTGTTGTTGCTGTGTTGTGTCTTGTCTGTAGGCCTATGTGTTGTGTTGTGTTGTGTTGTGCTGTGTCTTGTCTGTATGTTGTGTTGTGTTGTGTTGTGTTGTGTTGTGTTGTGTTGTGTTGTGTCTTGTCTGTGTGTTGTGTTGTGTTGTGTTGTGTTGTGTTGTGTTGTGTTGTGTTGTGTTGTGTTGTGTTGTTGTTGCTGTGTTGTGTCTTGTCTGTATGTGTTGTGTTGTTGTGTTGTGTTGTGTTGTATCTTGTCTGTATGTTGTGTTGTGTTGTGTTGTGTTGTGTCGTGTCGTGTCGTGTCGTGTCGTGTCGTGTCGTGTCGTGTTGTGTTGTGTTGTGTTGTGTTGTGTTGTGTTATTGTTGTGTTGTGTTGTGTTGTGTTGTGTTGTGTTGTTGTTGTGTTGTGTCTTATCTGTATGTTGTGTTGTGTTGTGTTGTGTTGTGTTGTGTTGTGTTGTGTTGTGTTGTGTTGTGTTGTGTTGTGTTGTGTTGTGTTGTGTTGTGCTATTCTGTGTTGTGTTGTGTTGTGTTGTGTTGTGTTGTGTTGTGTTGTGTTGTGTTGTGTTGTGTTGTGTTGTGTTGTGTTGTGTTGTGTTGTGTTGTGTCTTGTCTGTATGTTGTGTTTAATTTTAGTCTGTACATAGAAACAAGATCTCATCCATGTTTATAATGTGTATACATTTGATATTTTGTTGTTATTTCAGCCTAAGGCTAACTCTGGTAATGCATGAAATGGCAACGTATGTTTCACTGTAATTGTACATCTTCCCTAATAAATTGAAATTGAATTGAATAGAATTTTGTGTTGCTCCCTCAATCGAAACTAATTTGAACCCTGACATATAACATAATGTACCAGCCATGCTTATTGTGGAGAATAAAGAAGGTCTGATGGTGTGCTGTAAAGCTGTTGATTTCATATGTTTCTGTATAAGAAGAGGCTTGCATGATTTTTTGTCTGTATGTTGTGTTTGTGTTTGTGTTCGTGTTGTGTTGTGTTGTGTTGTGTTGTGTTGTGTTGTGTTGTGTTGTGTTGTGTTGTGTTGTGTTGTGTTGTGTTGTGTTGTGTTGTGTTGTGTTGTGTTGTGCTGTGCTGCAAGGTGCTGTGTTGTGAGGTGCTGTGTTCTGCTGTGCTGTGCAGTTCTGTGCTGCGCTGTGCTGTGCTGCAAGGTGCTGTGTTGTGAGGTGCTGTGTTCTGCTGTGTTGTGCTGTGCTGCGCTGCACTGTGCTGTGCTGTGCTGTGCTGTGTTGTGTTGTGTTGTGCCCTTCTGCTCTCCTCAATCAAATCCAATTTGAACCCGTACGTATAATAAAACAGCACTGGCTCATCTCCAGTTTTATAGTGGTTGGTTTAACTGGGTGTGTGGTGATGGTGGTGGTGTGTTGTGCTATGGTATGTTGGTGCAGATGCTGCAGGTGTCCCAAAGTAGTTCAGCAGGGCTGATGAGGTGTGACCGGCATGTCTGGGGCCCTGCCACCCGCAAATGAAGACGAACAGCAGTCATTACCACGCGGCCACACACACACACACACACACACACACACACACACACACACACACACACACACACACACACACACACACACACACACACACACACACACACACACACACACACACATGGCCGCTGACAGCTTAGGCTGGGCCCGGGACAAGGTCATCTGAAAGGGGCCCCTCACCCAATACATTCAATGTAATGAGGACCCAATTCTGCCCCCCCCCCTCTGTCCCTGGGCCCGGGACAACTGACCCCTTTGTCACCCCTTCTCGGCTTCCCTGTATGTGCACACATACACACCAGGTGCACACACACATGGATATACGTGTATGTACACACATGTGCTAACATGCGTGTAATGAATGGACACACACGTACACAAACTCTCACATGGTAGTAAACAGGCATGCAAGCACACGCACACATACATGCATACACATACTACACACATACCTACACACACACACACACACACACACACACACACACACACACACACACACACACACACACACACACACACACACACACACACACACACACACACACACACACACACACACAGCCTACAATGCAGAGGCATGCACACAGCCTACAAATGCACAAGCACGCACATGCACACATACACTCACATTACACACACACACACACACACACACACACACACACACACACACACACACACACACACACACACACACACACACACACACACACACACACACACAATCTCTCTCTCTCTCTCTCTATATGTGTCAAACATGCACAAACACACACAGACAATGCACCCCCCCCCACACACACACACACACACACATACACACCCGTTACACACACCTGTTTCCGTGACGAGAGAGGGCTCTTGGGGGGCCGGCCTGCCTTAGCGGCGCTGTTGGCGGCGGGCTCCTTGCAGCTGCGCCGCAGGGTGGTTGCCGTGCCGACTGCGTTGCCGGGGGCGTTGGGCAGCGGGTTGAGGAAGAGGATGCGGGCGATGAGGCCGTACAGCACGATGGCCAGCAGCAGCGGGATCACGTAAAAGATGGCGAAGTCCATTAGGTAGATGGGCAGGTACAGGTCACGTGACACACGGTAGCCACACACCACACCACCATCAGGGCTCACCTGAATAGCACAGACACACACAGACACACACACACACACACACACACACACACACACACACACACACACACACACACACACACACACACACACACACACACACACACACACACACACACACACACACACACACACACGGTAGTCACACACCACGCCACCGTCAGCGCCCACCTGAATAGCACACAGTTATAGGTTATAGTGTGCACAGCTCATCTAACTCACACGTTTGTTTGGAAGAACTGGCTTTACGAATTGCCCCCGTTCATTTCTATAGACGCTTTGTTGTTTTGTCTCCTTCCACATGTAGGCCTATGTAGAGTGTTTCTGTCCCAGGTAAGTGAGTGGGAAGCAGAGAGCATTTACAAACTGTAAAATGGTTTGTTTACAATAAGTTAATTAAAATATGTCAACAACATGTTAATAAAGCTTTTCAAGGGACGGTGGTTATTCTAAAGCATTGCCAAGTTTTGTACATGAGGCCCCAGGTAAGTGAGAGGGAAGGAGCGGGCAGGTGTCTCACCTGTATGTCCACCAGGAAAAAGAAAGACTTAAATAAAATAAAACTAGAGTGTAACATAGTCGAATGTTCTATCAAACAGCTTCCTTGGCGGAGGTCTGCACTCTCAGAGTGCATTTCTGAAGTGTTATCATAAGTAAGTTGGAAGTAGAGGGCAGGCGTCTCACCTGGATGTCCACGAGGAAGAACCACATCATGCAGTAGATGCAGGTGAATACCCACACGCCGGCGATGATGCGCTTGGCCCGCGACACCGTGCACATCGTCTGAGCTTTCATCGGGTGGCAGATGGCAATGTACCTGTCATGGGGAAACACATCGGATTAGGAAGGAATGAGTCAGATCATGGCGTTTTTTCAGAAAGTGCGCTCAACTCCAAACTGATTTTACAAGGTCTTCTTCTTTTTTTAAAGTTTATTTTGGGGGGCTTTTGAGCTTTTTTTTATGACAGGACAGTGACAGAGGGACAGGAAACGAGTGGGAAGAGAGAGACGGGGAAGGATCGGCAAATGACCCAGCCCAGAATCAAACCTGGGTCGGCAGTGTAGAAAGGGAGGGCCATGTGACCAGCGATCTGACTGCTACTCTGAGAGTTTGAGGTGCAGTTGGTTGCTCACTGACTGCTGATATTGTGTGAAAGATATAGGTGTTCTCTATTGGCCAACACTATAATTACAATAGATTGATTCAGTAGTGTTTTTATATCTTGGCACTATTGTTATTTTTTTGTATTTTGTTTCATCTACGGGCCGCACTGAGTGAGGGGGCGGGCTGCATGTGGCCCCCGAGCCTCCAGTTGCCCATCCCTGCTCTAGAGTGATGGAACAGGACTGGCCATGCATGTATGAAAGGCTGAGTAGAACACACTGTCCGAGACTGGGCAGAAAGACCACCGCAGATGTGAAACTGGCCTTAAGTTACATGCTTGATGCAATAAAAGTTGGGGGACCATATAATGCGATACAATTAGGGGACCCTATTGAAAGCGAGATGTCACATTTCAAGAGGCACTCCCCATGTGTAAATAAATAAATCAAATAAATGTGAGTGCAGGTGAGCTCACTCACCTCTCCACAGTGAAGGCTGTGATGGAGCACGATGACACGTTGATGCCCAGGTACTGCAGGTAGGTGATGCCCTGGCAGCCGGCGTGCCCGTACACCCAGGTGCCCGTCAGGCTGTCGGAGATGTTGGGCAGCCCCGCCGCCACCAGCACTGTCAGGTCGGCCACCGCCAGGCTCACCAGGTAGCAGTTGGTGGGCGTGCGCATGTGCCGTGTGGTCAGCACCACCAGCACGACCATGACGTTACCCACGATACCCACCGTGCACACCAGCAGCACCAGGAACACCGACACCGTCTTGTACTCCAGAGACTGCAGAACCGGGTCCACCGACCCGGCCAGCGACACGTTGGTAGGGGTGTCCGATCGGGAGCTCACATTCTCAGCCATGTTTTTTGTTTTTTTGGGGTTTTTTGCGTATCTGGGGTCCGTTCTCTCAGTTGAGCAGTTGTTAGCAGCTAGCAACTTGGGTAGTTGTCAGTGGGACATTGCACTGCAAACATCAAATTCGCTAATGTAGTTATGGTTTCAAGAAATGCACCCCTGTTTTTTTATACAATAAGAGGGGTAAAGTCTTTTTGTTCTGCTAGGGTTATGTTTTATATTTCACTGCCCCTTTGCGTAGTTTTATTTTTGTATGCTGTAGTGTAGGCTAGAATTGTTTTCTGGTGTGTGTGTGTGTGTGTGCGCGCGCTTGCGTGCGTGTGTATGTGTGTGTGTGTGTGTGTGTGTGTCTATACAGTAACTCTGTCTGTGAATAATGAACCCAAATTAATACTTCTCTACGCCCAACTCCTGACCATGTCTTGATACAATCTAGTTCAGGGAAACGGCCATGTTTGTCCTAGGAGGTGTTTGGTTGTTGTTGTTGTTGTTGTTGTTATAGCACACTTGCACCCTTCTTGGGCCTCTTCTGAGCTGCTTAATTTCCGCGAGGCTTTAATGCGATTGTCTTCTCTTCACAGATGCAGATGCGGACGCTAATTCTCCCGTGGGGCCCATTCTTCTTCTGCTGTAATGCAATTGTCCACCTTATCGAACCTGCTGGTAAAATAAGGATCGTATTAGTGCAACAGGAGGTGGATGATGGGGAGAAGAGAAGAGAATGCCTTTGCCCATCACATCACTGGCTAGAGGATTCACAGTTGAGCGCTAATTGTCAAATAATTGCAAACATGTCCGCCTCGCCTGGCGGTGGATGATAACTGCTGTTGGTGCCACTGTGAGGAGCAACCCTCCAGAGGCAGCCAAGGAAGCTCACACTGTGACATGTCGAGAGGATGGAGCCACGTGTCTACTGGTTACTGTTCTCTCTCTCTCTCCCCCGTCCAATATCTCTCTCTCTCTCTCTCTCTCTCTCTCTCTCTCTCTCTCTCTCTCTCTCTCTCTCTCTCTCTCTCTCTCTCTCTCTCTCTTTCTCTCTCTCTCTCTCTCGCTCTACATGCAAATTGTCTTTCTACACCTGCCTCTGTTTGTTGGCCTCCACTGAAGATATGTCTTTCATTTCTCAAAACACCATCAAGCCCGCCTGATGATAAGCTTTTACAGCAAATTATTTAAATGAGACATTTTAAGACTGGACAGAATTACAAGGCAATTAAAAAACTGAAACTGAAACATTAAAATCTCATCTGCTGTGTGTTTCTCTCTGGGCAAATAGATGCATACCATTACATTGCTAATTACTGAGAATCTCAGGCCACAGTTGGTGTGTTGCGTTAATGTGTGTTGTTTTCTTTATAAAGCCCTGTTCTTTTTTTGGTAACACTCATTAAAAGTGTACTCTATTTCGATGCCTCTTCGGGGCATCTTTTACAGCCATCCTTCAGAAATGATCAATCTCAGATCACGGTAGTATAGGGTGAATGTATTGACTTACTGAGGACATATAGAGAGTAGGCCTAAGTCTTCAAAGTTATGTACGAGGCAGCTCATTAATGTTTTAACACATTTTCAGTCCTGGTATGAAAACACTCAGCCTCTACTGAAATTATGAAGCTGTGAATAACACTCCAATAACCAGAGAAATTACCTTTCGCCACCCTCTGTCTCTCTCTGTAGTGTGCGTGGTGTGCATCTCTGTGTGTGTAGCTTACCAATGTGCTTTACAAAATTGTGGGACTCTTGAGCTCAATTTTAGAGGAACGACATCAATTAGTGACCCTTTCTGCAACTTGGAAATATAAACAAGATGCAATCAGGGGTTCCCACAGCACTTAGGGTGGCCACTTTAACACACTCCCTGATCATTTTCATATTGCAAATGAAATTTCTTAAGATGTTTCACAAAAGTGGTAGCCTACAAGATATTCCTGTTGGGGGGATTTTAATATACAGTATTCCTTACTTAAAAAGAAAGAAGTTTACTGCACACTCGGGTAAAAAGTCAAATAAGTCAGCGGTAAACTTCTTTCTTTTTAAAAATCAAAGACTCCTGCCTTTACCAGCACCTGGAAGCTGTGTATGGATCTTTGAACTGTTGCATACAGTATTCCTTATTAAACTATGCAATGCACTGTATCCCAAAGGATGATAGACACGTCAAATATTCTGCGGCATTTACAAACCGGAGAGAACCAGCCAAGCTGCTATCACTCTAAATTAACACCAGCCAACCGGCCAAATGCTGGTGAAATTTTTGTTTGGCTGGTAAAAGAACAACTTACTCACCACTTTGTCACAGTGATTGTGTGTTTGGCTAGTAAGATTACCATCAACTAGCCATTTTGTCTGGTGATGAAAAAAGTTAATTTAGAGCCCTGCTCTGTACACTCTGTAAAGCTGTATATCACTCAAGTGTTATTTGATGTGCTGCGTCTGACTTTTAAAAAAAAAAGCCCTCCTTCATTAATGCATGGTGGTGCCAGCCAAAAGTGACTCCTGTCTTGCCATGTAAAACCTTAATTACTAATTGCGCGCTACCAGCCATAATTATAAAGGGCTGCTCAGCAAGGGTACTAATGGTAATGGAGTAAATAATGCCTAATTACACTGATTATGAACTATTACACTCTGCTCTGCACCACTAGAAGCAGTGCAACACACCGAGAGAGAGTGAGAGTGCCAGCGACCAGGAAGCTAACAGAGGGGGACAAGGGACAGTTGTCCGGGGCACAGGCAGACAGGGGGCCCAAAATTGAGTTTTCATTATGCATTGCATGGGGGCCCTTTCAGGTGACTTTGCCCTGGGCCCAGCAAAAGCTGTCAGTGACCCTGCCAGCTACTGACAAGTCCTTTCATGAAAGTATATTTTGTGGCCGTATGTGTGCTGCCTGTCACTGTGATAAGATAGTTAGGGGGAGAGTTGGGGAGAGGGATGGGATAGAGTTGAGAGATGACTCAGAGCTCACAGTAAAAATGCAGCCTTAATTCAGAGTCAATTTGACAGTCAAAAGTTGGGGGTGCATACTGGATCTTTTAGAGTGTAATTGGTTTCAAAGTAACTCTTAATGTTGAACTAAATCTTCATTTTTTTTAACTGTGAATATTCGAACCTGGGTTCCCATCCACGTTTTGCCCACATATGCAAGCTAGCTAGGAGGCAGAGCACCTCAATAGCTGATACCAGTGGTTTGTAGTCAGATTTTTTTTTTTAAGTTTGACCATGTACTTTGTGACCATAAATGCGTGCTGTCATTGTGATAAATGTTAACCTCGCTTCGGAGGGCCCTGTACCGGGTCCAATGACTTTTGACTTCAACTTGATCTTCATTCCGCAACTGTTTGTAATCCAGGTGGTATAATAAACCCAGGAACATTATATATCATTGGAAAGCTTAGACCCTTAGGAATACATTCAGCACTACTTTAAAGAGGTTTGAACATATTGTATGTGCATTATTATCAATTTATTACACAATGTCACCTTTCAAATATGACCCCCTCAAGCACCACTCGCCTGATGTCTCCCTACCTTCCTAGGATGAGTAGACATCCAAACATGAGCATATCCTTATCAGCATGGTCTCAAAATGTCTGTTACAATCCAAGGTTCATGAAAGTGTAGTCTTTTTTTTAAACTTTATTTCAACCACAAGTTGTACAACTCCACTCAAACTAAACTACTTTATTGTGGAAAAATGATCGTTTTTTTTCCCCTCAGGAATTGTGCTGTTTTTGCCTACACTTCCATATTTTTCATATGATCAATGGTATTCCACATGATCCCCAGACTCTGTTGATTACATGGGCACCACTGTGACCTTCCTACCCTGAAAGACAAGCCTTAGAAGAGAAGTAGGCAGGTCCAGTTTTACACAGCTTCATATTGGCTCATTTGCTTTGAAATACTGCAGCTCCCTCAAAGCAAGAGCTAGAAATTCCATTCAAAGACTGAATGATAGTCCAGAGTCCGGGTTTTCAAATGAGTCATATAGCTCTTCTGTATTACACCCAGGGACAGACGAATCTCAAATCTGCTCAACAATACCCCTTTCTTCCAATGTGTTTACTGTATAGTGTAGATTACTGTACAGTACTGTACAGCAACATCTCTGTAATACTACCTAAAAGGCATATCCAACCATGGCTGATGACTGTATAACACCTCAAGGGGTATGCTTTCATATGTGACTATGATAAGGCTTCTAGCTCAAAAGGTTCTTGTACAGTCAGACCTTATATGGGGGGTGCATTTTGACTAACAAAAAAAATACAAAAAGACACTTGGTAAAACGCATGTGTATATCCACACATAATTGTTTTGGGAAAGGTCATATATAGCTGTAGCAAGTTCTCCTTTGACAAGCAGCTTCAGTAGACCTGTGAATAATAAAATATGTTTCCAAGGCCAAATGTATCAGCTATACTGCTGAAATGTAGTAATTTCCAGGGGGTCTCGATGACCACATTTTATAAAAAAGATGGTCTAACCCCTGTAAGTCCTTGGTAGTACATCACAAAATCTCCCTGTCACTCTCTGATGATTCTACAGAGTCTCTACTTTCACTTTGGCACCAGCCACTTCATGATAGGTCAAAGTATGCAGATACAGGAACCATTTAAGTAGACGTTGTACAAAACCTTAAAAAAATTCAAAAATAGCCCCAAAGCTTAAGAGGTTTGTGGGGGAAGGGTTATGGGACATGGCTCTGAGCAGATTTGAACTTGGGTCCCTAAGGGTTTTGCCCATATGGCAAGGCAATCCAAGTAGAGTACCACAACACCCCTACACCCACTCCAGGGCTGTATTAATGCGGCTGAAGCCTAGACCTATTGAAAAATTCATATTTCGTGTCAAGTACAGATTTAAATCATAGCAATACTTGTCCTCATATATTGGCAGACATATCCTTAATTCCTAGCACATAATTATGACGCTGCCTATAATTTTGATGCTAAATTTGCCTTCCGAGGGACTCACAGCAACCTGTTGGCCATAGGGGCCCCAGGCCATCTTAATCAGGCCCGGCCAATGCCAAGCCCAATGCCACTGACTCAGCACTTGGAACAAAGACATTCATAAATCATTTCAGTTTTCCATAATGGCCGCAGTGTTGACACTTGAGGCACACAACACAACACTGACAATTAGTTTTAGTAAATGACTTGGACAGACGGGTGGGGTGCTGGCGTTGGTGCATGGGCCAATTCAATCAGAATAACTTAATATACCGCCCACTCAGAAACAATAGAGGTGTAGGCTATGAAATCAGCCAAGCCTCCAATAGGGATTGGAGAGAGCGGGAGAGAGAGAGAGAGAGAGAGAGAGAGAGAGAGAGAGAGAGAGAGAGAGAGCGCGAGAGAGAGAGAGAGAGAGAGAGAGAGAGAGAGAGAGAGAGAGAGAGAGAGAGAGAGAGAGAGAGAGAGAGAGAGAGAGAGAGAGAGAGAGAGAGAGAGCGAGAGTGTGTGTGTGTGTGTGTGTGTGTGTGTGTGTGTGTGTGTGTGTGTGTGTGTGTGTGTGTGTGTGTGTGTGTGTGTGTGTGTGTGTGTGTGTGTGTGTGTGTGTGTGTTGAGGAACCATTGGAAAGAGGATCATAGGTCGTGGTGTAATAGGCCTATACATACTTCCACCACTACAAATCGATCAAAAGCCAAAAAGGCTGCATCAATAAGTGAGGGGCAAATTAGTTACAAAAAGTTAAAGTTATATTCTTCACTGCTACACTAGATACACCATCAGCACTTAAGTCTTTTTAGATTGCACTGTAGCTGAGTAGGTAACCAACTGCAAATGCTACTCAGAATCAATCAATTCACCCTCAATTCAGCTTTGGTTGAATACATTATGAAGCACAGGCAGGAGTTGACCTATAACTGCAATAAGACAATCAAAGGCAGTCTTGCTGTTGGTATGGACCCAGCATGCCCTACAGACATGCAAAGGCCATTTCTGCTCCTCCATTTAGTTGCTTAGGGACCACAGACGGCTGCCCTGCTGAGATGCTGAAGTATTTTATGTGATAAAGAAAGCACACATTTGCCCACATTAGTGCCCCGCAGTACCACCACTCTGAGCTCATTGCCAAGGTAATTCAAAAGGTGCACTCACGGTCAGGGTTTTATTTACTTTGTTAAATGTTCCTGAACAGCTCTTAGACTGCAAGATTTTCTTGCCTGTATATACAGTACTGTAATAATGAAAGTAGATGTCAGAAGGCCCGAAAGGTACTTAGGTGCGACACCTGCTGTGTTTCAATACAAATAAAATGACTTGGCTTGCTGCTCACATGTCTATTGACTGGGAGAGTGTCGGAATGAAATAGCCACTCACAACTCAAAACCATGTAGGCCTACTGTTGTATGAAGTGCTCTGAACAATTTAAGTGAATTGATTACAAAACCCTGAAACAGCGCCGGTTCTAGTCAATTTGGTGCCCTAGGCGAGCACCCCGTTTCCTTTGTGCATTTAGAAATTGGCATACAGAGTGTCGTATACCTGATCCCCAGATCCACTACCTACATAGGATACTGTATATAGGCTATGAGTGCCCATGAATAATCAGTGTCAATGTAAAGTTTATTGTGTTCTCATTCTAATTCTGCGATTTTCAGGCATTATATGACACCCCCAAGACATTTAGTGCCCTAGGCGACTGCCTTGTCTGCCTATGCCTATCGTCGGCCCTGCCCTGAAATGTGCATTACCCAAAGCTTTTGAAAGAGAGCCGCCAGACAAAATGCACAGTCGATATGCTTTCATGTCTCTGATTTTTGTCTTGTACTCAGTGAAACTGTCAATCCAAACACAAAAGATCTTGTAGGCCTTCTGATACAGTTACAGTGTTCTGAGCTATGCGCACGCACGCACATGACTATTCTCTGACCACGTCCCCAAAATAATAATAAGAAGCTATAGAGCGAGAGCTATGAAAATGTAATTGAAATATAGTCTTGCACCCTACTTCACCCCAAAATGGTGGTGCCTGCCTTAGCCCTTCAATTATGGAGGCGAAATTCACACTTTGCTTGTAATGCCCGGTTTATGCATGCCGGTCTTGAGCGAGGAGAGGGTGATACCGGCAGAGAGAGGCTGATTCAGAGCGCTTGGCAGGCACTGACAGGCGAGCAACGTAGTGATGAGCTGTTTGATTCGAATTAAGCTGTCACTAACATTTCAGAGTATGCGCCCTTCTGATTGCGTGTGCAGCCGGCATGATAATCAGATGACAAAGTCGGCAAAAACCTGTTGGTGATTATTACGCACAGGCTAAATGAATACAACAGATCAAACGAGGGAATTGTGATTTTGCTTATAGACGCAACAGGGGTCAAAAAAACTTTAGGCTATTGTACGTGGCTGTTTATAGCCTATTGGTAACATTATTATTGACAGTTCGATGTGCACCATGGTGTGACATGAACTTAAACCGAAGAAGGGGTAATACGACACGTTATCACTTTCAAACATTAAACGGCGTGAATAAGTTAGCAACCCGTTGAAATAGTTGATTTCCGAGGATAATGCATCAGTGAGAGATTATCTAAACATATTCAAACGAAGCAGCAGGCTACGTGTCTTTGCTTAGAGCAGGACATGCCACGGATTACATCTTCGATGTTCCGTTTACTTTAATGTAGAAAAAGTCACATTTTAATTATAATTGACACGAAGCAACATGCCTCTGCTTCAGTGCTCACATATCGCTCGACAACGATGACATTTTGCTGAACATTACAGAAAACAATTTTCTCAAGTTCACTCTTAAAGCAACAAATGAACACACAATTAATAACACTCACCTATTATCCATACTCGTCGTCTGGAATAGTCGACACAGAAAGCATTTGCAAACCCAACGATGTCTGCTTTTACGCGTCCCTCCTACTTGTGCGGCTGCGGCTACCGTTTAGCGCTTGACTGCATGCTGGATGCGCACAGACAGACGCTCCGCTTCATTCTAGACGCTCAGCTCAGGTGTAGCTTCAATTTTGAAGAGTTGCGCAGGCAAGACTCCCCCTTGCGGTGGAAAAGTTTAACATCTGGTCTTTTATTCCCCTATTTATGAGCGTCAGTTTGTCGTTCATCATGTGCTTCTTGTTCCACAGGGATTAAATAAACACACACACACACACACACACCAAACACACACACACACACACACACACACACACACACACACACGCAGGCGCGCGCACGCACGCACAAACACACACACACACACACACACACACACACACACACACACACACACACACACACACACACACACACACACACACACAATGGCGTCCATGAGCGCAAATAAACACACACACACACACACGCACAGACACAGACACAGACACACACACGCAATACGCGCACACATGCACACACACACACACACACACACACACACACACACACACACACACACACACACACACACACACACACACACACACACACACACACACACACACACACACACACACACACACACACAATGGTGTCTGGTCAAATTGAAGATGTAATGCTGCCACAAAGCACCTGGAGTGACTTTTATATCCCTTGCTTCAGTGCCTCACACAAATTGCTGCCCAGCATGCTATGGAAGATTATTTTATAGCAGCGAGACAACTGTCACCTCACTTGACATTTTTTTAAATGGATCACAAAGGATTACAAGGATTTTATTTGTCACACAAATATAGCCGGGAAAAAAACAGTGAAAAAAAACCCTGAAAATTGAATTTCCAGGTGAACACGTTTTCTTTAGGCTAGTGTTGTGAGTCATCAGTCAAGGGTGAGCAGTTAGGGTGTCAGACTTGTAGACCAAAGGTAAAGCTTGGTAAAGTCTGGGAACCCCTGACTTGAGCCTTTTGATAAAATAACACGTTTCGCATTTACTGCAGTTTTTGTCCAAAATACATACTGCACTATCCTGAAAAACTGACAGACCACTGTCTCTTGATCTTGATTCCTCCTCATAGTCCCTGTTGTGGTGGAATGCGATAGGCATGCCTGTCCCACAATACAGACACAGTATGCTGCTGCACAGTTGGACACTATGTCTGCTTTTAGTGACAAATTTCTCAGCCATTAGCCATGCCCATGACATGAACTTTCCGTTTTCCTGTATTTATTGCATCCCCACACACACCTACTGCACAGCCCATGTAGGACTATTGAACATATCTGCTTTACATGCACTATTAAATCTGTGACTGGATATAAAACATTTTTACTAGCCATATGAGGCAATAGACCTAACCACCAATGGCAGAATGTAGCACACAGTCCTCCGAACAATATCGGGGTATGGCCTCGTGGCTTCCATAGGCCTGTTAGGGCAGTCATGGGTAAGCGGTTAGGGCGTCAGACTTGTAGCCCAAAAGTTGCCGGTTCGACTCCCAACCCACCAGGTTGGTGGGGGAGTAAATAACCAGTGCTCTCCCCCATCTTCCTTCATGGCTGAGCATGCCACACTGCTCCCTTGGTGCGCCATTGAGGGCTGCCCCCTTGCATGGGAGAGGCGTAAATGCTGCTGTGTGCAGTGTTCGCTTGTGTGCTGTAGAGTGGCGTCACAATGACAATGGGAGTTGAAGTTTCCCAATGGGTATTTCACTTTTTGTATTAGTTCTCAAGCATTTTGAACAAACTCATCATAACGCCAACAACCCTGAAAATCAAAACCCCAGCTGTGTCCTCAAGGGCTCCCCAACGCCTTTAGAGGCAACACTGAAACACTGGGTCCAAGACAAGTGACCCCTTTGTCCCCCTCTCAGCCTACATTAGTCATTCATTTCATTTATTGAACTATTTATATTAATTTCCCTTGTTATTATTTATATTATTATGCTTTCACTGCCAACCTCCCCCGGGGGTCCCCAGCCCCCACTTTGAAAATCACATATCTAATCATGCACATTCATTTAAGAGCAGGGTATAGTTTGAATTATGTCCACATTTGATGCAATCATCTTATGATATTTGAGCGGTTTTGAGGCTAAAACCTGTGCAAAAATGTCTTCTTAGCTTTTCACAAGTGTGTTGGTTTGTGCCCTAAACTTAAAATAATAGTATGCATACAATGAAAAAGTCTACAACTGCAACAGGCCTATAGCCTATCATTTAATAGGCCTAGGCCGAGGCCTACACAGCTCCATGCCCAGTTTCAGTTTTGTCATTTGAAGGCCATTCTGCAATTCATGAATAAAGATGTAGGCTGCCAAATGTAAACCAATCTATATTATTGCAGTTTCATATGAATGTATTCATAACCGACAATGACACAAAAGTACTACCGTTTATGAATGTAGATGGCCTTGTAGCTGTAAAGTTTGAGCCACAGGCACAGAACTGCACCCGATTAGTGACACTGTCGTCTTCTTCTTCTTCTTCTTATGGGATTTTAATGGCGGACTGGACGCCTACAGGCGTATTGCCGCCACCTACGGGATAATAGAGCTCACTACAGTATATCGGCCTCATATTCTGGCATAGAGGCCAGAGGATTTTAAAAACTTGAGAAGACTGGTGGTAACTTTACAGTCCTTCAGTTGTAACAGGACGGGGATAGAAACAGTGGCAACACCAAGATCGGAGAGATCACTGAAAAGCACACGCCTAAATTGTCGATACTTTACACACAGTATTAAGACATGGGAAACTGTCTCAGGTACTCTACACACGTCACACAGCCCATCTTGATGTTTATGAATCAAGTGTAAATTAGAATTCAGGGCACAATGCCCTAATCTGAGACGTGTTAACACTACCTGCTGAGACCTAACTCCAGATACTGTACAGTGGGTACTTATAGACGGCTGAATTGCATACAAATGTCTCCCCTTTACTTCTCTGTCCCACTGGAGCTGCCATGACTGGAACACTTTTCCATCAGTCTACTCCTTAATTCGGTTCGGCCAGGCCTGACTAGCAAGGAAACCTCATTGCTCTCTAGGCTTTCTTTGGCGCAGTGGTCAACAAGCTCGTTTCCCTCGACCCCCATGTGAGCTGGAACCCACAGGAATGAAAATGTAGCAGCCTCTCTTGTACAGAGTCATACAGTAGAAGGAGAATATCAGAGATTAAATCAGGACGAGCATTAGAGGAGAGAACTTTAAGGCAGTGAAGAACTGATAGTGAGTCAGAGCAGATTAAATACATTTTTAGATTGGTCCTCTGCTACCCATTGCAGGGCTTTTAAAATGCCCATAGCCTCTGCAGTAAATACAGACATATCATCACTTATTCGGAATCCTTTTTTATAATTAATCAATGGATACAGAAAGCGCAAACTAGCTCTACCAGAACCCGGGTCTTTGGATCCATCAGTGAAAATGTGTTAGATAGGAGTTCCCAGTTAAGCTGGATGTACTCCACAACAGAATCACTAGAGAATTCTACCTCTTCGTCATGTTTGAACTCATGCAACCCAAGATCGACTTGTACAGAGGGGAGGAGCCAGGAAGGGACTGGTCCCCAATGAGAGCTCTGGACTGGGTCCAAGTCAACTAAATTAAAGTCCTTGGCATGCTCCATACACTGTTTTACGAACGGCTGATTATGTGTCTGCTGAGGCCAAACTCATAGCAGTCCATAAGGATATGACTAGTAGGGCATATAGGACACTTTTTCCCTAAGTCTATTCCAGTAGTGTAACGCAAGTTGAGTCCTTCTTAATTTTAAAGGCTTCTCTCCCGTTTTCGACCAGTAGGGCAGGGATTGATGTGGAGGAGAACGCACCACAGCAGACCCTAAGGGCCTTTGACTGTATGATATCAAGCTTTTTTAAACAGGAAGTTGCAGCTGCACCATACGCCTGACACCCATATCAAAGATGGACCTGATCATAGCTTGATATATGGTTAACAAGGTGCCCTTATCCCCCCCCAAGAGAACCCAGTCAAACATCTCAAGACATTTATCACCTTGCCAGTTTTAGCAATTATACTAGAAATATGTTTGTTCCAATTAAGCTTGCTATCGAACCACATACCTAGGTATTTGAAACATTCGACCTTCTCTATGGGGGACCCATAAAGAGACAAAGATACATCACATTTCCTTCTGCGACTAAACACCACAAATTTAGATTTGGCCACAGATATCTTAAATCCCATTTCCTAGAGACCAATTTTCTACAATTTTCAGTTCATGATTTAATTTTATTCGAAATAAAAGGGATATTCCTGCCCTTGACCCATAGGGCCCCATCATCTGCGTACAGGGATCTCCCAGTCCCAGGATAGCTCTAAAAATATATCATTTGATCATGACGTTAAAGAGATTGGGCTAATTACACTGCCTTGCGGAGTGCCGTTCTCTATGTATGCTTCATCTGAGGAGGCTTGCCCTACTTTAACTTGAATTAGTGCGACCTTCCAAGAAATTCCTTATCCATTCAGAATACGTCCGCTAACACCATGGCTTGAGAGTTTTAGGGAGGAAGGCCATCTCTCCACATCATATCATAGGCCTTCTCAATATCTAAAAATACAGCAACAAGGGACTCCTTATTAGCAAACGCTCTCCTGATTTCATTAGTCAAGGGCAACTACATTGTCCATGGTACTCCTTCCCTTCCTGAACCCGCTCTGGTAGTCTACCAGTGCTCCTTTTAGATTCTAAAAAATGGACCAATCTGTCCGTCACCATTCGTTCCATTAGCTTACATATCACAGAGTAAGGGCTATGGGCCTATATGAGGAAGGGGAGCTAGGATCCTTCCCGGGTTTCAACACCGGAACAACAACCGCATGTTTCCATGCCTTTGGCAGCTGGCCTTGCCTCCAGCTTTCATTCATTAAACTAAGCATTTCATCCAGGAGGACGTCAGACACATGATGAAACACATTTCATAATGGAGGTTGTCCATTCCAGGGGCTGACTTCCTGCCTGCATCTATGGCCCGCTTTAATTCATCAATAGAAAAGAAAAGATTAACAACATCACATGCTGGATCTAGGGGGGACATAGACCGACTCACAAACTGCTCCCTCAGGTCCCTGCTTTCCTCATCCAAATTGTCTGAACTGTGCACCTTCCTATACGTATCCACTAAAAGATTTGCCTTTTCTGCAGAGTCACAGCTGTCCTATTTCTCATCTACAAGCACAGGGACAGTCGCCTTCCTACTTACCCCATTCATCCTCCTTACAGTAGACCATAGTTGATACACTGGAGTGTCACCTGACAATGAAGCACAATACTCTCTCCAACTACTTTTCTTAGCAGATTTGACTACTTTCCTGGCCAACGCTCTACAGAATTTATAACGCACAAGATTATCAACAGGGGGAAACCGCCTCAACACTCTAAAGGCTTTATTTCTACTCCTAATTGCCTCATCACATTCCTTATTCCACCAGGAACCGCCTTCTTCTTTTGGCCTGTGCCTTTCCTGGGAATAGCTGCCGCCCGCCGCTGCAGAAATTACACTACAAAGACCACCATTCCACTCATCTACAGAGCTATCTTGAATGCCTGGTAAGAGATCATCACAGAAGGTTTCAAACTTTTCCCCAATCTGCTTTCAAAAAATTAAATCGTCCTTCTATCCTATCCATCTCAGCCGGTAGCCTCAGCCCAAAAGTGCCTACAGTTGGGAAATGGTCGCTACCCAACCCAAGTTAAAAGGGTCAAGAACCTCCCATTGACTCTTACCTGCCAACTCGCCAGAGACTATCATTAAGTCCAAACATGAAGGGGTTAGGGAACCAAGTTGCACTCTTGTAGGATGCCCATCATTAATACATACCAAGTTAAAATCATTCATAATCTCCTCAACAACTTCTCCATTGCCATCAGTCCTTCTGTCTGCTACCCCCATAAAACATTATGTGCATTAAAATCTCCTGTCCAAATAACCGGGGGGCGTACCTGCCTCATAATATCCTCAAGCTCCACTGCACTCAAACGTAGACAGGGGTTATAAAAATTAAGCAGGGAAATCCTCCCAGTGGTGCTCCAAATTTCTATCACTATTAGTTCTAGGTTCGACTCTATTGGCACCACCTTATACTCGACACCAGATTTAATAAATGTACAACAACCCCCCCCTGCCCTGTCACTTCTGTCTTTACGCACCGACATATACCCAGGTAAAACAAAATCCAAAGCGGGCTTTAGCCAAGTCTCCTGGACACAAATAACATGATAGCTTATTTCACTAGCAGTAACAAACCTTTTAAATTCCTGACCATTACCAATCAGACTCGAGCATTCCACTGCAAAAGATTAAAAGGCCATCTACCCCTCCTCTCCCCCCACACTACTCTGGGAACCCGTAACACGACCCTCTCGCTCTTTGAGGAAATTAAACAAGGACTCAGGAGATACATTTACTTGCAAATATTTACCTGCCGCCGCGGAAACAAGCTTATTACATCAGACCTATTTTGCCACCTTGGAGAATTTCGAACCTGAAATCACATCAGAAATAAAATGCCAGAAAATCCACCTTCTTAATAATGAAGCTGTCGCTCGAGGGGAAAATAGCTTGCGCTCTAGGTGCCAACACCTGCTGGGACTGGGGAGTAACCAACATTTTTCACTCTTCTCAATGCTTCTGCATAAGACACATTTTCGTTTGTCCTCACTTTTTGGACTTCCAAAGCGCTCGCAATATACCCGACAGCCCTTGTACCCAGCACTATGGTTTCCCCCCGCAATTTGGGCAGCATAAGGCCGCATTGCAATCCTCATAATTGTGGTCTCCCCCACATTTGCCACACTTTCTTTTTTCTCTACACACTGCCGCAACATGCCCGTATCTATGACAATTGAAACACCGCAGAGGAGGTCTAATGTAAGTTTCACTTGAAAGCTCAAATAACCAAGCCCAAATGCGTCTAGGAATAGTCTCGGTGTCAAATGTCAACAGCACTGTTTGACTGGGTACTTTCTCATTGTCTTTAGTAATTTGGAAACGCTTCACTTCGCAAACCTTTGCCCCTTTAACGTTGGCCAGGATGTCTTCATCAGTAACCTCGGTAGGCACTCCATAAACTACTCCTTTAGCCCTTGAGCCTGTCCCTGGTACAAACACCTCCACATCACATTTGTTTAGAGAATTACTGCAAGAGCCCGATCCTGTTGTTTTTGAGAGTTGCACACTACTAGGATTCTGCCATTAGCCAAGTTTTCGCATGTTGGAAATGTCCTATTTCTTTCGCCAAACAGTCAACCAGTTGCAGTGAGTTCAAACCCTTAGTGTTACCTTTCAATTTCACAATTACAGCAATTTCTGTCTTCCTTGTTTTAGTTTGCTGAGACTCCCCATCACTCCCTGTGCTCGATTTACTATGTCTCTCTCTGCCACGCTTCACCTGCCTATTAGGACCCACAACAGTAAACTCTTCTCCTGCACTATCCATACTGTCTGAGAACCCCATACTGTCCTCCCCAGCCCAAGAACGCATCAGGCTACCACGAAATATCGTGGTTTAGCCTTGTTTGGTGTTACCACTGTTCTTATCACTGAGAACAACCAACGCACGAGCCAAAACGCTGCCACCGTCTCAACCCAGCCAAAGTCTACCAGCCCTGTGCCGTACCAGAGCATCCCGTCTTCCTCGTGACACTGTCGTGTCTTGATGACGTCAAGGTAATGGCCGCTCTCACTTTGTCGTGCAGGGTTTACAATTTTCTCCGGTAAAGAAAATAACAGAAAATCGGACGCATATAGCTCGTCGCCAGACGCATAAAGTGCGAGGCCGGGTAGTTGTTAACGCCGCGACCCTGTCTCTTGAGTCGTTCAGGTTGAAAAGGTGAATAAGTGTTGTATTTGCGCATACTTTTGAGCTACGAGAAAAGAGGAGGGCTGCATTGTTAATGAAGATCGGACAACCATGCTTCGTAGCCAATTTCAAAGTGGCATTTAAGGATGTAATGTTCTACTCCGACGTTTATACGAAGTGAGAGGTCGTTTCAGGATTGTTTTCATATCGGGAGAGCGATCGGTCGTTGCCGCTATGTTTGAAGTCTGAGGTGCCAATTTTGAGGCCTTGTATTGCTAGCTTGCAAAGTTAGCTAGCGAGGTGCTTGGTTGGCTAGTTTGCTAACGGTAGCCAACCTTCGCTCGCTAGATGCCAACAACAAACCCAATGAATAACACTCTGGCTCAATAATGTGTTAAGTGCGTGCTGGATATTTAGTTTTGTGCAAGGGTGCTGGTAAGTTGATGATGAAACAAACGTCATTCATCGGTTGAATCTGTATACTGGCATTACTGTGAGCTAGCACAGGGTATTTGTTAAACCACTCGCCTGGCGCAAGCAACTTGTGTTGGGGAAGGCGTAGTTCTACGTGTTACAAGTTAGCTAGTCTATATTCAGGCCAATGTAAGGTTTGTTGTGCAACATAATAATTCGACAGTAGGTTGATTTTTGTCGTCAAAATATTGAACAAGTAACAACGTTAGTATTCTTTACATTTGCTCCATCCGACCACCTTGTCAAGCAAGATAATGGTGATACGGTTGCAGTGTTGTTTTGTAGCACCCCACTTACACTTTTAAAATGTTAAATGTTGTAGCCATACAAGGTGTAACGCAATAGTATTGTCTTAATTTGAAAGACCAGGTTATTGTGGAGTGCCACACGTCAGTATTGTTTTGAAAGTGATATGTCAGTATCAAAATACTTACTGTCAGTGTAGCCTGCAAAAAAGTCAACAAAAGTGAAAAAAAAATTAGCTGGTAATGCTTTAAAAAACAAGTGTTAACATATCAAACTCAAGAGTTTGACATTTTTCTTCTTTCATGCCTTTGCAGAACAATCATCTATGGATACCCCGGAGAGCCCTACCCAGTCCCCACAGTCACCAGAGGAGGAGGAAAAGGGCATCTCTGACAGCGAGCTCCTGGACTCGCCCGATGGCCCGGATCAGGGCGCCGTGTCGGACAGCGAGCTGCTGAATGATGATGATGATGATGATGAGGAGGAGGAGGGGCGGGTGGATGGAGATCGCGCCAGTCTCGGCAGAGACTCTGACCTCGATGACGATGAGGAGGAGGATGAAGGTCTCGGAAGAGGACGAGGTGGAGGTGGAGTTGGAGGGGGAGGTGGTGCTGGTGATAGTGGTGTAGGTGTAGCAGTAAGGCACGACGCTGTGTCTGATCCAGAGGACGATGGCATGGATCAGTTAGATTATAGAAATGCAGCCGATGCTGCTGTTGACATGCCAGGAGGACGCGCCGGTGGTGGTGGTGTAATGATGATGGGAGCAGATACAAACGCAAACAGTCATCAGTCGGCCGAGGAAGACGACGAAGAGGAGGAGCGGGAGCAAGAACGGGAGCGCGAGGAGAGAATCAGCCCCGAGTCACCCGACTTCGACCACGAGCAACAGGAGCAGGAGCAGCAGCACCGCAGTCCTCCCCGAGTCAGCCCCGAGTCGCCGGACTTCCAACACGAGCAGCAGCACCACAGTCCTCCACGCGTCAGCCCAGAGTCACCCGACTTCCAACACGAGCAGAAGCAGCCTCACAGTCCTCCCCGAGTCAGCCCTGAGTCGCCCGATGGCGGCCTACCCGAAGAGGATGATGACGATGATGACGAGGAAGAACAATCAGCCCGCGTCCCTCTCCCTTCTGCAAAGCCACCAGCGAGGCCCGGCCATGTCGAGGAGGATGAGGAGGATGATGAAGATGAGGAGGAGGAGGAAGAGGAGATGATGGCGTCGCGGAGGAGGCGCGGCGTGGTGGTGGTCAGCGACGTGACCAAGGACGAATCCTCCTCCGTGTCCCGCGAGCTGGACGAGCACGAGCTTGACTACGACGAGGAGGTGCCGGAGGAGGCCAGCGCGCCCCCGCCTCCTCCCAGACAGGAGCAGCAGCAGCGGACCGATGAGGAGGAGGAGGAAGATGAGGAGAAAAAGGCACAGCAGCAGCGGCGGGAGGAGGAGAAAGGGCCGGAGGAGGTCAGCCCCACCAAGCCCAAGAGGGAGCGCATACTGCCACCCCCCTCCGACAAAGACACGCCGCCCAAGAGGTCAGACGACTACCGCGGGGGAGACCGCCTCAGAAGAGACTCCCTCAGAGACAAGAAGAAGGACGAGGACGATGGAGAGATCGATGAGGGGGAGATAGATGTAAGTAGACTACTGTAGTCACTCTCTTTGACTTTTCTGGTTTTGTTTCTGTTCTGGTCTTTTCTGCCCTCAGCTGTTGTTGTTGGCCAGTTCTAGTTTGTTCAGACACAGACAGACAGACAGACAGACAGACAGACAGACAGACAGACAGACAGACAGACAGACAGACAGACACAGACAGACAGACAGACAGACACACAGACAGACACACAGACAGACACACAGACAGACACACAGACAGACACACAGACAGACAGACAGACAGACAGACAGACAGACACAGACACAGACAGACAGACACAGACAGACAGACAGACACAGACAGACAGACAGACACGCACACAGACACGCACACAGACACGCACACAGACACGCACATAGACACAGTGCTACAGCATGTCATGGTGGAAGCTGATGTTTGTAGGTGATTGTGCTACTGATTACTGTAAAAGAGAGGTGGGCCACTACTGTCAGAGTGGGAAAAGGTGATTGGTCAGTTCAGTAAATAATGGTGATTTCTTTTTCAGCAGGTGCAGTTTTTCAGGGTACTTCAGTCATCAGCTGTTGGATGGAAGAGCGCGACACTGCTTCTTTACGATTCACCACTTTATTTTTTTGTTTGCTGTCTTTTCGGCACTAGGAAAAGTCAGCAAACAAAAAAATAAAGTGGTGAATGGTAAAGAAGCAGTGTCACACTCTTCCATCTGGCAACTGATTTGGATATACACAATGTATGCATTCCAATATGCGACCTTGCTTCCTCCACTTGTACTTGTGGCTTCACCCCACCTCCTGGCCCCTCCTCCGTGGAGAAAACAGCTGTCAGCCTAGCCACAACAACTTTTGGGGGACTGCTTTTCATTCACCATCCCAATTGCAAATGAGAACAAGACTTTACAATTGAGCTTTTGCAAAATATTGAAATATAATGCTTTTGTCAGTCATGTCATCATGACATATTACTTCCTGGTACAAGGCCACAAGCACAAGTGGAGGAAGCAAGGTCGCATATTGGAACGCAATAAATAAAATACAGACTTGGAGTGTCTTGTGAGGTCTTAGGGTGTTGTTGTTGTCGGCACTATGTGACCGTGTCGGTCACTTTGGATAGAGATGTGAATCACACTTGTGTGCTCTGTGTCAGGTCAGGTGCACACATGCACTGCCTGTGCAGTTGTGGCTGACAGCATAACATCCTTGGAAAAAACAATGTCAATCATATTTTATGTGTTTTAGCATGCAAGTATAACATTTGCACTTGCTGCTAACACAGTCAGGTTCTGTTACAGTTGTGCGTTTCTCTTGTGTACTGTGTAAGTTACTATACATACCTTTTGGAAACGCACTCACCATGCATTTGGTGGCATGTCAATGGCTGCTTTTGTGATGGCGCAGTGCTGCTTTTGCTAGGCAGCGCAGCACGCATGCACACGTAGGATTTTCTAACCTGAGTCAAATGAAATGACAAAATGTGCACGTGCACGACCCAGCAGAAGCAGCAATGCGCCATCATGAACGCGGCCACTGTCTGATTGGACATCAGTAAGATGCAGTTAAGTTATTGGCCGGCCCTGACGTCCTCTTGTCCGTTCATGATTTTGGTTTTCCGCTTCGTCTGTGAAGTAGCCAATGGTGGAGATGGAGAATGTTTATTACTACAAGGGCTTTGGCCAATCGTATCACAGAAGAGAATTCAAAGTCCTTGTTCGATTGAGCCACAAGGGACCAGGGGCGTACTGCAGCTCCTAGCACTTGGCATTTGTATACATAGTGACTTATTTTCTGGTAGTTGTGTTTCTATATTAATACTGTGTACGCTAACGCTTGCTTCCCTCCACAAACATTATTATTGTCTTATTAGCCTCACCTGAGTCAGACTTGTATTTCACGCTTATACCGGTACTCATTATGTCAAATGCGCTGGCTAAAAAAGGTCTGTGTGTATGCGTGTGTGCGTGCGCGTGCGCGTGTGTGCGCGCGTGTGTGCACCACGCTCATTAACGTTGCTGTTAACGCCGCAAGTAGGCTCGGGGGCATATCGAGTTAATCATAACTTAGGAGCTGCTTCTATGTAGCAGGATATTTCTTAATGTGGATATTTTTTTCTCCTGGTTACCGTACATTGGTTTTGGCCTTCTCTTTCCACGTAAGCAGATTTATAAAACCCACATATCAAAAATCCTCCTTCAAAAATATTCCAGTTAGGGGGCTAATGTGCCCCCGTTACGGTGGAGATCCCCATGTTGTGTTTCCACCTAAGCAGGAGAAGAACATACCCACATATTAAAATACCCTGCTACATGGAAACAGCACCTTGGATTTTGATGCAGATGGTAGATTCTGGTGCAGATTCCAAGCTGTACAACACCCTACACATGGGAATCTAGTAATATCGGAATAATTTATGGCCCGTTCAATGTCCTCATCGTCCACATCTTGTAGTAGAAATCAGTTAAAGGGGAAAAAGAATGTATGTAAGAAAAGAATGTGTGGGATTGTTTGACCACAGGAAAAACAGTGCTCCTGTAAAGGGGAAGCTGATGTGATGTCACTAAACAATCTGATGTCAATATGACGTCTATAAACAACTTCTGAAAGTTTCTTTTGCCCATAGAAAAGACATGAAGTCACCCCCTTTAAAAACAAAACGTTGAGCTTAGCTTTTAGATAAACCAATACTGTTTCCTGAAGCATTGAGTAGCTTGTTGAAGACCACAACAGATTTTCTCAGTTTCCCTCTCAAAGACATGTGACTTTGGGTTTGAAATCCAGTCACATGTATATATTAATGGCACATGAGTTTGCCTTGAGGAAGCTACTGGCTAGTGGAGCCACCTCAGCTCATTAGTCATCCAAATGTCATTGAATTAAAGGTGCACTGTGTATTATATATTTAATAGTTTATTCCAGAATTCATGCTGCCCATTCAGGCATGTTACCTTTTCAACCAATACTTAACACCACCATTAAATTCTAAATATTCATTATTACTGGGAGAATTGCAGTCTTCATATATGAAAAGGAGGATTTTCTCCATGGTCTGCCATTTTGAATTTCGACAAATAGACATTTTAACCGCAAAACGTACCATACTTTGGTCATACTAGTGCATATTAGTTAATTATTTAGTAAATATTTATGAAAAAGTTGGCAATAGGCAGCACAGTTTCTATGAGCAGCATAGTAATCTGTTGTGCTTCAACATTGTCTTCACTCTGTGCCGTATAAATGGAATGAATTCCCTTGGAAGAGAATGTCAGCCTCATGGAAATATTGATAATGATTCTCTCTCTCTCTCTCTTTCTCTCTCTCTCTCTCTCTCTCTCTCTCTCTCTCTCTCTCTCTCTCTCTCTCTCTCTCTCTGTCTCTCTCTCTCTCTCTCTCTCTCTCTCTCTCTCTCAGGATGATGATCTGGAAGAAGGGGAGGTAAAGGACCCAATGGATCGCAAGATTCGGCCCAGGCCTACCTGCAGGTTCTTCATCAAAGGTACCCTTTCCTCTGTTCTTCAGCTCTTCCTGTGTGTGTGTGCGTGCGTGCTGCTGTGCAGTGTGTTTGTGCGCATTGAGGCTACGTCTGGTTTGATTTACATTATGCATATTGCGCAGTGAAAAACGGAGGCTTCTGTGCCATAGTGAATTTGATTGTCCGCAACACGCTGCTACATGTACAAGCTAATGTCTCAGCTGCATAATGACAAAATGAAGTGGATAACGGATTGCGGCGGTTCCAAAATCATCCAGTGTGTAAGTTGACGTTGAAGATGTAAAGATGTCAAACAATTGATACTGATCTCTGTTGTCCTACTTGTTGCTGTTGATCAATCAAGTTGCATTTTGTTATTGTACCACTAGGTGGTGCTATAACCCCAGAAATGGTCAGGCTGTCAATTTATGTAGTCTGTCACTTAACTGCAGTTGCTCAGGATCTTTGAGTGCATCTTAATATGTGACCTTGCCTCTTCCACTTGCGCTTGTCTCCTCGCCCCGCCTCCTGGCCCCTCCTCCGTGGAGAAAATTATAAAGTTTCCCAGCTGTCAGCCTAGCCACAACAACTTTTGAGGGACTGTTTTTCATTCACCATAACAATTGCACACGAGAAAAAAGACTACAATTGAGCTTTTGCAAGATATTGAAATATAATGCTGTTGTCAGTGATGTCATCATGACGAGAAGCGAGTGGAGGAGGCAAGTGGAGGAGGCAAGGTCCCATATTAAGATGCACTCTTTGTTAGTCAGTGGTGCTGTGGTTTGTAGGGGGCAGCATTGCTCTGGTGTCAGGGTTCCCACACGTCCTGGAAAACCTGGAAAACCTGGAAATTTAGAGATTTGTTTTCCAGTCCTGGAAATGTCCTGGAATTCACTAAATGTCCTGGAAAAAAATATTTGTCCTGGATTTTTGTCTTGAACCTGTTTTTTTACGGTTTTGTTTGTGATGTAGCCTACTTTTCCCCTGCCCAGTCTAGACATGACGATTGAATTTCTCAAAGTTTTCCCACCTATTGATGTATAGGCAATACATATTATCCACACATACATGAGCAAATACACACACGTCACTATTGCAGTGTAAACTGTCCCCCATAGTAATTTGCATGTCTGGCTGTGTAAGAGCACAGGGATTGGATATGGGCAATGGGGAAATGCGGTGCACTCACTACGAGACGTGAGAACTTGTTGTCTACATAATGGGAATTCGACATCCTTTTCAGAGCAAATGTCAGCACTGTTGAACAGTTGTTAGCAGGTCTATCTTGTAATTTAAGCAGTTCTGCATTTCACATTGCATTACACTTTAATACTGATACACTTTAATACTTTATGCAAAAAACAGGTTCAGGACATGCTTTCTATTTCCTGTGTGTGTGTGTGTGTGTGTGTGTGTGTGTGTGTGTGTGTGTGTGTGTGTGTGTTTTTGTGTGTGTGTGTGTGTTTTTGTGTGTGTGTGTGTGTTTTTGTGTGTTTGTGTTTGTGTTTGTGTTTGTGTTTGTGTTTGTGTTTGTGTTTGTTTGCATGTTTGCGCGTGCTTGTGTGTGTGTGTGCGTGCGCTCTAGGAAACTGCACCTGGGGCATGAACTGCAGGTTTATCCACCCCGGCGTGAACGATAAGGGCAACTACTCCCTCATCAGCAAGCCCGACCCCTTCTCACACAACGGGGGGCCCCAGGGAGGAGGACCACACCCCCTCATGCCCAACACCCCATGGGTGGGTAGTACACACACACACACACACACACACACACACACACACCCTCATGTCCTCCAATCCATGGTAGGCACTAAACACACACCTGCAACCTATGGACACACACACACACACACACACACACACACACACACACACACACACACACACACACACACACACACACACACACACACACACACACACACACACACACACACCTAGCATGGGTCCTCATTCATATAGCTGTCAGCCATCTAGCGTTGTTAAATATGCATGTGTTTAAAAGGTGGCACTGTTGTTTAGAGTTTGTGTTTCTTGACAATTGTGCTCATAATTGGACTGGAAAATAAATAACATGGACTGCACTAATTTTATTGTTTGTATTTTTTGTGCATATCCTTCCTCTCCTTTTCCACACCTCTGCTTTGCTTACACATCTCTCTCTCTCTCTCTCTCTCTCTCTCTCTCTCTCTCTCTCTCTCTCTCTCTCTCTCTCTCTCTCTCTCTCTCTCTCTCTCTCTCTCTCTCAGGGTGCCCCTGCCGTTGAGGAGCTGCCCCCTCCCCCTCCCCCCATGGATCCCCCAGTAGAGAGTGCATGGGAGAGGGGCCTGCGACATGCCAAAGAGGTAAGAACATTACCGTATTATAATAATAATTGAAGACTTCCGTTGCAAAGCGACATACCGTCAATCCGGAAAGTATTTACAGCGCTTCACTTTTTCCGCATTTTATTACGTTACAGCCTTATTCCAAATTGTGTTCATCTCGGTCATAATGGGGTATTTATGTTACATTTTGAGGACAATGTGAAAAAAAGAGTTCTTGAGAGTTTTTGAAAATGTATTAAAATAAAAAAAAGAAATCATATTTACACAAGTATTCACAGCCTTTGCTTAATACTTTGTAGAACCACCTTTGGCAGCAACTACATTCATTTTTTCATTTAGAAATGAAAAGGGATTGAAAGGGAGGTCATCGGTGTGTGTTTCAACCTTTCTTTACTTTGAAATTTAAAAATTTGAGTCTGCACCTGGCTAAAATAGATGGGTGTGAGTTTTGAATGAAATCCTATGGAGAGTATCATGATCTGCTTCTGTAGTCACAGTGCATGTTGACATGCATGCTTCTTTAGGTGTAATTCAGATTTCCAATGTTGACGGCATTCATACATCCCCAAACCATGTCATTCCCACAACCATGGTTGACTAGCCAGATGATGCACTTTTTTTGTAAAACTCACTTGTTTATCACCACACATCCTTGACGCCATCTAAAGAAAATTTGTTTATCTTGGTTTCAAGAGAGATGAACAGACCAAGGATATGGATCACTGGAACCATGTTGTGTGGTCTGATGAGACCAAGATCAACAAATTTGCTTATTCCAACTTCACCAGTCATGCCAAGGCTATATAAAGTTTGCATTTCATTTGGTCTTTTTCAAATGCATTTGTACACCATCGTGCAGATGTTTTTCAACGTGTCGTATTTGTATTTAGGATGCCTTTTGCATGAAGCTTGTGTTCTCTTTTGCTCTCCTTCCCTGTTTCTGTTTCTTTCTATTTATCTCTCTTTCCCTTCCTCTCTCCCTTTCTCTCTCTGCCCCAATGTTCCAGGTGTTGAAGAACTTCCTGTCCGACTTTAAGGGCATATCTAATTTAAATCTGTGTCTGCCTGTCTGTGTGTCGGTCCGTCCTGTCTGCCTCTAGTGGCGTATCTAATGTAAATCTCTCTCTGTCTGTCTGTCTAGGTGCTGAAGAAGGCTACTATTCGTAAAGAGCAGGAGCCAGACTTCGAGGAGAAGCGCTTCAACGTCACCATCGGCGAGGACGAGCGCGAGTTCGACAAGGAGAACGAGTTCTTCAGGGAGCGTGGCTACCGCATTACCCGGGAGATCCGAGACGCTGGGTGAGGAGCCCCTCATTTTCACACCAGATGAGAGTTAATGTGCCGGAATCCAAACAACACTCAAATTGACATGCTTTTGAAAAATTGTAGCAACACTGCATGCAATTCTGTTCTCTTAATAAGGTGCAACACCAGGGACTAACGTTCTGATGATGAGCCTGCACACCTCATATACCCCTTTGTGCAGAGCATATGCTACAACCTTATTGTCCTCAAAATAGTAATGGGCAAGTCTTAGTAATATGTTACTGAAGGCTGTCAGCAATGTCAGAGCAAAGATGTAGTTGAGACTTCTCCGCAAAGTGTGAACAGGACCGCCGCCTGATGCCATTTGCACCAAGGGGCTACTGAACAGACCTGCATCTGTGTTTCTCTGCGTTTTTTCTCTACACTTTCTAGAACTTTGTCTGTTTACCATTGATGAGAGCACAGAAGCGCATGGAATTACTATTAGTTCAATTACTACTATTAGTTTCAAACACTAGCAGGTAATTAGAGTGCTTCTGGGTCTTCACCTTTTTTCCTTGGTGCTCATCAGTGTCGGGGCTCTCAAACTTGGTCCAGGAAGACAGATGCTGAGGCACTCAAGGTTGCAATTTTTTTTACTTTTTTATTTGGCTACCATGCCTACGCCCTGAAGAAGGCCATAAGGGCCGAAATGCGCAGGCATTGTAGCCAAATAAAAAAGTAAAAAAAAATGCAACCTTGAGTGCCTCAGCATCAGTCTTCCTGGACTACTATTAGTTGTATATTGACATGCTCGTTTGTATGTGGTTTTGATTGAGTGTAAGTTCGTAGCCGCGCTCCGACTGCTATGCCAAGCAGCCTGGCTCTCAGTCAGCCGGCCAGGACCCTGATTCTCGAAAGCAGGATTTCTAACCAATCAGGAACTTAGTAAGTTGCCCATTGGAAATTTAATTGGGAAATTGCATTGCAATGTAGAGAGTTACTTGTGCACAATCCCAGGTGCTGAACAAAAAAATTGCGTATTTGTGGCAAAGAGGTTTGCACACTCCTTTGCATTTTTTTCTTCTTTAAGTTATTTTTTTCTTTTTATTCATTCATTGGCAAGCCACAAGCATTGCATTGCAAGCCACGCTGTGTAGAGTAACACGCCGCAGTGTGGGTACTCGTGAGATCCAGGTTTGAGGCCGGATCCAGCTAGTTTTCCTGCCCCTACACATCAGGTGATTTCGCGGCAGACATTGAGCTTGTTTGAAATCGTCTGGTTTGGTAGCGGCTGCCTTAACCCATTTTATCCTAGGGCACCTGCGAAAGACTCCCTCTGAATCAATGTTCCCTCTAATTTGGTGCCTGAGCAAATGCACTATGTCACTGAGCAGAGCCAATGACCTCAGTGAGCCGGTCGACACCCCCCCCCCCCATTTGTTGTAAGTTGTTGGAAAGAAAGTATCTTTACAGCAGCCCAATAGCCCCGAATGTTGAATTTATGTTTAAAAGGATGAATAATTTAATTTGGATTATATTGTGAAGTTTTTGGGCAATCAAGTCAGGTGCTCAACATAACACGTGGGTAGGTTAAATATGGTATGATGACATTTGGGTTGAAGTGCATCGCAGCCCTAATTGCAAGTTGGCCAGGCAACTACAAGCAAGGCCCTTATCTCGGTCATGACCTTTGCCCTGGGGTGCGGGCACCCCCTGGGGGTGCGCCAGAGATTTCAGGGGGTGCACAGAATTTTGTTTGTGTTGAGGTTGTGACCAAAACTCGTCTTGCAGACATTATAATAAGGCCAAATGAATACACATTGTGGTCCCCAGCGAAAGGCATTAAGATATTGATTAGTGTCTCAAGCAAGAATCATTGTAATTGATACACATGTAGAAGTTTGTGTTGGGGGTGCGCAGCTTGTCTTTGGCACAGGTTGGGGGTGTGTTAAGAAAAAAAGGTTAAGAACCACTGATCTCGGTCATGACCTTTGCCCTGGTTTGTGCATATGCATTGGCGTTGCCGTTGCACGTAGGGCGTTATGCGACTGAAACAAATATAGCAAATGTGGACATCAGATCTTTAGCAAGTAGACGCACACCATGCTCAGTGATCAGTCAGTCATCACTGATATCACAGCCAAGAGTCCCTGGAAAACAATATGTAATATCATTGTAGTGATTTAGAACCACCCTTGCCAAACAAAAGTTCAAATATAGCAGGAATGGCGGTTGGAGTAGTCGAGACTTGCGCACACACACACACACACACACACACACACACACACACACACACACACACACACACACACACACACACACACACACACACACACACACACACACACACACACACGGTGATGATTATGAAATAAGTGAGATGAAATGATGAAATGAGTCATCTGCGATTGTAGTAGCGAAGAGAAATCAATTGATTTGATTCAACAGAATGGTTCTGTTGATTGGCGTTTCATTGGTTTTGCTTGATTTCGAAGAGCTGCATAATTGCTTTAATTAAATTTGTAGTAACGGGCATTTAATTATTGTTACCGGTTTGCGGTTTCCATTGACTCACAACCCAAAAGGAAGCCGAAGTGTGTTTGTGGGAGAGATGGAATGTTGGGAAACGTCTGAGTTTCACTGATCTGTGGGTGGTTTCAGTCGTGCGTGACCGCACGGCACCACACCTTTATTTACATGTGGACGTGCTCCTGCTATTTCAGTACACATACTTTCTTTCTTTTTTTCTTTTTTTTTGGCGGATTGAGAAATCAATCTGGATTAAATGAGTTTCTCTTTGTTGTTGTTGCAGGGACATGGAATTCCGAGAGCTGGGCTATGGGTGAGTGCAATAGCTCAGATTGATTGATTTAGTTTCCTATTCGTTTGTAAAGGATGGATCGTGGCTTGTCTTTCTCCATTTATCCATGCTCCCTAAAACCTTGGAATCCAAGCCGTGGGATATGCTGACGTACGTAGTCTCTAAATTTAGCCATGCTAAAATTATTTTCTAACTGTAGAAAGACAATCAAAACGTTTTTGGAAAAATACTGTGAAAACATGATTGCTTACGCAAGGATGAAACCCCGAATGAAACTTTAACAGAAGTGTAAAGGTGAAGGGTGGAACAGGGTTCAGCAAGTCAAAGATATGAAAACATACATAAAAATACATCACACTTTTTATTCATACAGAGAGAAACAGAAATGTTCATGGGGGCAAAAAGGAGCACAAACGAAATGGTACAAAACTTTAAAATCATTATGTTTACGTTTACAGCCCGGGTATGTAATTTGCTGTATTTTTTACAGGAATGACCCGTATGCTGACCCCTATTACGACTATGAGATGGAGACGCTGTGGAGGGGAGGCCAGTATGAGAACTTCAGAGTGGAGTACTCAGAGACCCCTTTACCATACCACTATGCAGTAAGTATACTAGCTGGAGAGTAGAGACCCCTTTACCAAACCACTATGCAGTAAGTATACTAGCTGAAGAGACCCCTTTACCATACCACTATGCAGTGAGTATACTAGCTGACCCCTTTACTGTAGAGTAGAGACCCCTTTAACATACCACTATGCAGTGAGTATACTAGCTGGAGAGATCCCTTTAACATACCGCTATGCAGTGAGTATACTAGCTGGAGAGACCCCTTTAACATACCACTATGCAGTGAGTATACTAGCTGGGGAATAGAGGCCTCTTTACCAAACCACTATGCAGTAAGTATACTAGCTGAAGAGACCCCTTTACCATACCACTATGCAGTGAGTATACTAGCTGACCCCTTTACTGTAGAGTAGAGAGCCCTTTAACATACCACTATGCAGTGAGTATACTAGCTGGAGAGACCCCTTTAACATACCGCTATGCAGTGAGTATACTAGCTGCAGAGACCCCTTTAACATACCGCTATGCAGTGAGTATACTAGCTGACCCCTTTACTGTAGAGTAGAGACCCCTTTAAAATACCACTATGCAGTGAGTATACTAGCTGACCCCTTTACTGTAGAGTAGAGACCCCTTTAAAATACCACTATGCAGTGAGTATACTAGCTGGAGAGACCCCTTTAACATACCACTATGCAGTGAGTATACTAGCTGGGGGATAGAGGCCTCTTTACCATACCACTATGCAGTGAGTATACTAGCTGTAGAGTAGAGTCCCCTTGCAGTTAGTATACTATCTGGAGAGACCCCTTACTATACTGTACTAGCTGTAGAGACCCTGAGTAGAGACCCCTTTAACATGTGAGCATACAACAGTCCCTCCTCTAAATGCCTGTGTCCACCAATCAAGATGTTTGCAAAACAAACAATGCCTTCACCAGGTGTACAATGAAATCCTGCTGCAGTTATTTGGTTGAGTTTGTCAGAAATGTATGTGAAACATGTCTGAGCTATATCCTTATGAACACTACAATACAGCCTGGGCTATAAATTATTATTTTTCATTACTAGACAAATTTGGCTTGTAGATGTTAATTTGGCTGCCTTGAATTTGGTGTGAAATTAAGAACCTTGAATACAGCTGTTTGTCTGTCTGTCTGTGTGTCTGTCAGGAGCGAGAACGTGAGCGTGACCCGCGTGAGCGTCACCCGCGTGACCGCGAGCGAGAGAGGGAGTGGGAACGCGACCACCGCGAGCGTGAGCGGCGGCAGCGGGAGAGGGAACGGGAGCGAGACCGCGAGCGTGACAAGGAGCGGCTAGAGAGGCAGCAGCGACGCAAAGAGGAGTGGGAACGCGACCGCATCAAACGCGATGACAAGGAGCGCGGCGGCGGCGGCGGCCCGCGAGAACGAGCCCTGCGCGAACCCCGCGACAAGAAGGATGACAAGGACAAGCCCAAGATCCCCCGCTCGCCCGGCGGCATGCCACCCAGGTAAACACATTGATACTGATGATTATGGGCAGTCATGGGTGAGCGGTTAGGGCGTCAGACTTGCATCCCAGAGGTTGCCAGTTCGACTCCCGACCCGCCAGGTTGGTGGGGGGAGTAATCAACCAGTGCTCACCCCCATCCTCCTCCATGACCCTGAGCATGGTACCGTCCCACCGCACTGCTCCCCATGGGACGGCACTGAGGGCTGCCCCCTTGCATGGGTGAGGCATAAATGCAATTTCGTTGTGTGCAGTGAGCAGTGTTCACTTGTGTCCTGTGGAGTGCTGTGTCACAATGACAATGGGAGTTGGAGTTTCCCAATGGGCTTTCACTTTCACGCTTTCACATAACAATACTCTGGCGGCATGCCACCCAGGTAAAAACAATCATATTGTTTATAACAAAACTATTACTCACCGCTTCGCTGGCGGGATGCCACTCAGGTAACAGCAATGGTACTGATGATAAAGATACTAGTTCTGCTAATGATAATAATAATAATGATCATATAAGCAATAACAATAAGGAGTATTAAGAATAAGCATAATATTGAGAGTCACGTGAGACCGTCAAGGGAGATGGTCGCCTAGAACTTTCCTCTCGCAAGGTTTCCTTATTTTCATGAATATTCGATCGTTTAAGTCCTAATGTTATATCAGACGTGCATGCAAAGAGTAAAGAAGCAAGTCTGTGAGTCGTGAGATCAGTTTATCAAGTTCAAAGTAGTTATTCTGCGTTTGATTGTCATGGCGGCGTCGGCGAGGGCAAGATCTGCTAAGTCACAGGCTAATGTGGCTACTGAAGTTAGCTCTGATATATCCAACTCTACTGAGGCAACCAGCTTTTCGATGGATGCCCTGGTGGGTCTTCAGGCTACATTGGAGAAAACCATGCAGGAGATGTCTCAGGTTGGCGGTATACTTAAACAGTTACAAGAAGATGTCTCTACTGTTAAATCAGCGCAAGCTAAAACTACCATGGACATTAACAACATGCGTGAGCGGCTGGATGACGCCGACGGTCGGTTTATGCATATGGAGATTGAAAACGAGAGACTGTCCTCTGAATTACAAAAGAGAGCAAAACAATGTGATGAGTTGGAAAGAGCTCTTCAAGAGGCAGAAAGCAGGGAAAGGCTGTTGAACTTGCGATTAGTAGGGATAGAAGAGAATCAAGATGGCAATCTACGGGTGCTGGCTCGTCAGTGTATTGACGAAACACTGGGCGTGAAGCTAAACGACAACGCGTTCCGCGCTGGCGCACAACCAACAGAGGAAGACGCACAGCCACGACCGATCGTTTTAAGATTTCTGTCTCTGCTCGAGAGAGATCGGGTGTTGACCACTGTGAAGACAAAATACAAGCAAAAGGCTGCGCTGGAATGGAAAGGCGCAAAGATCTCTCTCTTCCCGGATGCATCGAGGGCAGTGGTGGAAAGGAGGAGGAAATTCACTCCCGTGCGGAACAAACTTCACGACATGGACATAAGATTCACACTCGCATATCCAGCAAAACTCTACTTCACCTGGAAGGGGAAGAAGATGTCTTTTGAAGACCACAGAAAAGCACAAAAATTCCTTGACAAAGAGACAAATGGTTCAGACTGATGGTGGGTAGGCTTTTTCCATCTAGGCTATGTGACAAAAAAGGTTAACATCTATAAGAGGTCAAATTTAGATGGTCATTCACAAGTTTCTGTTTCTTCTTATTCTTCCCCATTTCTTTTTTTTAAAAAGTGAGCAAAAACAAATATAAACAACATGGGGGGGAAACCCAGTCTATTAAGAATGTGCTGAGACAGGTTTTTTTTTATATACCCCTAACAGGTGGGGACATTATTTTGTTGCGTATGGGGCTTAAGTAACATACTATAGGCTAATAAGGAAACTAATAGGAGAATAGGTAGCCACTGCTTAGGCGCTTCATGGACCAGGTTGAGGGTGGGGTTTCCCCCATGAAGAAAGGGCAGCAGATTTTGTGGGGGATTAAGGGTCAATATTGGGATGTGTTACTGTTCTTTTTCCCAGTTTTAGGGATGGTGTTCATAATGTTTGTGAGGTGGGTGTATATGGCTGTTTTGTTTTTGTTTTTCTTGCCGTCTTCACATTTTCCCCCATTCTTTTTTATTTTTGTCCAGAGGGTGGCATACCATTTTCATGAGCAACCTGATTGAGTACACAAGGGATCAGTAGTGCTTATATTAAAGTTATTTCATGGAATATAAATGGGACACATAATATAACAAAATTGAAGAAATGCCTTCTTTATCTTAAGTCAAGACAGGCAGACATTGTCTTCCTCCAAGAGACTCATATGGGGAAGTCAGAGGCGATGAAACTGAAGAGGGCATGGGTGGGTCATGTCTTTCATAGCTCATTTGACAGTAGTAAAAGAGGAGTTGCAATTCTTTTGCATAAAAAACTGAAGTTTGTGTTACTCAAGGAACACAAAGACGAAGAAGGGCGACTTGTATGTATTGAAGCGGTAATAGATGGGAGGAGACTAAATCTTTGCAACGTTTACGCACCCAATGAAGACAGCCCAGAATTTTTCCATGAGGTGAATAGGCTTTTGGGATCATTTGAAGAAGGAGGTATAATTTTGGGTGGAGATCATAATCAGACCTTGGACCCAGTGCTTGATAAATCTAGATATTTCCCTGCACCATCAAAGGGCAGAGAGGCATTGAAACAGCTCCAGGAAGATGTTGGAGTAGTTGACATCTGGAGATTAACAAACTCAGACAAACGGGAATATACCTTTTATTCACACAATCATAAATCCCACAGTAGAATTGATTACTTCCTAATTTCTAATAACCTGGTGGATTCTGTTCAGGATATTACCATTGGTGCAATAGCATTAACAGACCATGCTACAGTTGAGCTCTGTATTTCAACTTGTCTTGAAAACATCAGGAGTAATAGATGGAGACTCAATACATCCCTTCTACAAGATACTATAATCAAACAAACATTAGCAGATGATCTTACAGCCTTCTTTCAGATAAATATTGGGTCTACCCCCAAAATAGGTACTGTGTGGGAGGCCTCTAAGGCATTTATTAGGGGAAAGTGTATTGCTGAAGCATCAAGAAAGAAAAAACAAGATAAGCAAACAATGATAGAGCTGGAGGATAAAATAAAACAGAAAGAAGGAGAACTATCAGAGAACTACAGTGAGGATTTATTGAAACAAGTATGTGAACTGAAGTACAATCTTAACTCCTTGTACAGTAAGAAAGCTGAGTATGCCATGTTTCGACTTAAATGTACCTTCTATGAAAGTGGCGAGAAAGCAGGTAGACTGTTAGCACGGCAACTTAAAAAACAGGAATCCTCACATGCGATACCTTGTGTTAAAGATAGCCATGGGAAAGTGGTCACCACAGCAAAAGAAATTAACCAGGTGTTCATGGACTTTTACAAAACTCTGTACACGTCAGAAACTCTCTCAAACCAAGAAAAACTGGAAAACTGGTTCTCTCAATTTGAACTCCCTAGATTATCTCAGGAGCAGGCACAGTTCCTGGAAACTCCTGTTACAGAGGAAGAAGTGAGAAAGGCCATATTGTCAATGCAGACTGGCAAAGCTCCTGGGTTAGACGGGTTTCCTGTTGAGTATTACAAGCAATTTATTGACATCTTGGCCCCTGTGTTAACGGATGTATACTATGAGGCCTTAGAAACAGGGCATCTGCCTACTACTCTCAACGAATCAGTAATTTCTGTTATCCTTAAGAAGGGTAAAGATTCAATGGATCCAGCCAGTTACCGTCCAATTAGCCTGGCTAATGTAGACTATAAAATTTTCACAAAAGTTCTGTCAATGCGCCTTGAGAACATTATTCCATGTATTATAGACCCAGACCAGGTTGGGTTTGTAAAAGGCAGATCTTCATCTGACAATTTAAGACGTCTCCTCCATTTGATATGGCAAACCAGGGAATCTGATGAATCTTTCGCGGCCTTCTCTTTAGATGCAGAGAAGGCGTATGATAGGTTAGAATACAGTTTTTTGATGCATACATTAAGGACATTTGGCTTTGGACGAGAATTCATTAAATGGATAGAGTTAATATACGCCGAACCGAAGACGTCAGTTTTGACGAATGGTATCGTCTCCTCATTTTTCAATGTAACCAGAGGTGCAAAACAAGGAGATCCTCTTTCTCCGTTCTTGTTTCTTTTATTTCTTGAGCCCCTGGCAGCAGCTATTAGAGCGGACATAAGAATAAGAGGGGTGAAGGCTGGGGGTAGGGAACATAAACTTTTCCTATATGCAGATGGTATTCTCTGGCTATCTGTAGACCCCGTTTCCTCAGCCCCTAGGTTCCTGAAGACCATGGAAGAATTTTCTGAAATATCAGGTTACAAAATTAATCTGAATAAGTCTGAAGTGATGCCAGTGTCAAGAACTTGTCTCTCATCAATAAACAATGCACTTAAGTTTAGGTGGATAGATTCTGGGATGCAATATCTTGGGATCCGTCTTACTCCAGATATAGAAGATATGGTGCAAACAAATTTTTCTCCATTACTTCAGGGTATTAAGACTAACTTGGAAAAGTGGAAAATGATTAATCTTAGATTGTGGGGGAAAATTAACACAATAAAAATGATGGTGGCACCTCAGGTGAACTATATATCTATGATGGTTCCACTAACTGTCCCAAATACTTTCTTTAAACAATACAACCACATAGTTAGAGACTTCCTATGGAATGGAAAGAAACCCCGCATAAAACTGGATAAGTTATTCACCACTGGAAGCATGGGGGGGTTAGGGTTGCCTAATGTGGAGTTGTATAAAATGTCTTTTGAACTTCTTAAAATCTCAAAACATTGGTCTGATGAAGGATCAAGCCTGGGTTGGTTAGACATAGAGAGGGAAATGGTGTCCCCATTCGGTCCAATTGAAATTTTGTCACAGACAAATTTTGTCCTAAGAGGAAGGATCGTTCAAACCCGATTTTGCAGTGCTCCAGAGAGACATGGGCAAAGGTACATAAGCTGCTCCATACACCCCATCATAAACAGATGTACTCTTCAATATGGAACAACCCTTCTATTAAGATCGGAAGAAAGTCAGTCATGTGGGATACATGGCTGATCAAAAATGTAACTAGAATCAGTGATCTGTATAGCAATGGTCTGTTTCAGTCATTTGAAGAGTTAAAACAAAATTTTGACCTGGAAAAAACTGATTTCTGGAGGTATTTGCAATTGAGAAGCTGGGTAATGAGCTTGAAGATTCCAACTGATGACACTAATAAGCTGAGTTGTTATTTTAAGCTGCCTGGGTTTTTGCGTAGTGCATCTGGTTTTTACAAAATCATAACTGATAATATTTATGGTAAGAGTCAACACATAAGGCAAATCTGGGAGAGAGACTTAAAGACAACTATTGAGGAGGAGGCGTGGGAAGAGATAGTGAAGAAAGTAGGTTGGTCTGTGAGGGATGCTGTTAATAAATTCACACAATACAAGGTCATTCATAGATATTATTACACACCTGTTAAGCTCCACAAGATGGGGCTAATGAGGGACAACAAGTGCTGGAAATGTAAGGGTGACATTGGCTCATATGTACATCTTTTGTGGGACTGTCCTTTTGTTTTGCCTTTTTGGAAGCAAGTGCTTCATGTTATTGGAGAGTGGTTAGATGCACCATTGCCAGAATCACCCCAGCTATGTTTGCTTGGAGACCGAACTATCCTACCACCAAATGTGACAAAAGTGGAGTTTGCACTGGCGTCGGCAGGATTTATTATTGCAGTGAGAATCATCCTCAGACATTGGAAAAGTCAAGTGAGGCCCTGCTTCACGGAATGGCTGAAATTGATGATGGACACTGCCTCATTTGAGGGCCTCATTGCAAGACTGAATGATGGTAAAGGAAAATATAACAAAGTGTGGTCTCATTTTCTGCACTTCATACAGTTTCAATGGTCTCAGATTGCATAAGTGTACTTGTAATTAGACTGTACTTAAATGCCGCCCCCCCCCCCTTATTGTTTGTGTGTTTTTTTTTTGGTTTTTTTTTGTCTTTGTTTATTATTTTCATTTCTTTTTTATTGTGAGATATTGTCTTTTTGCTTTTGGCCATAGCTACCCTACTTGAGTGATATGTAAAAGTTATGGTGATATGATCCATTGAAAAATACAATAAAAACTTGAATTGAAAAAAAAAAAAAAAAGAATAAGCATAATATTAAGAGTAAGCAAGCAGGTGCGCGTGCTTGTGCGTGTGTGTATGTGTGCGTGCGTGTGCGTACTATTTGTCACGTCATTCTTCTGTCGCCTGACTGTCCAGACGACGTGACCCCTTTGTGACCACTACAAAAGTATTTTTTTTTAACTGACTTTTGTGTGTGTGTGAGTCAAAATAACTCAATATACTTCACTGTCCATCTTCACGTGCATCCACTTCTCTCTTGCTCAATGCCCATCTGACTCAATCTGTCGAAACTCTCTTGGTTTCCCACAGTACTCTTATTGTTGTTTTTTTGGTAGTTTCACTGCCCATATTTTGAAGGGTCATGTCGAGGTATCAAGTTGCCTCTTCAACCGTCACCAATATATGTAGAGGCGTGCTCCTGATGCGTGGAGACATGGCTGATGTTAGATGTTTGATTTTCCCCTTGCGTAATGTGTGGCGGTGCATTTTGCAATCCAGGAATCACATGATCATACAGGAATGGTCTTGAGCGTTTTGTTTTATCCAACACACACACACACAGTGTGCCTGGTCCCCCCATATTATCATGTTCTCCTTTCTTACTTTCATCATCATCATCTCTCTGTCTCTCTCTCTCTCACTCTCTTAATCACACTCTCTTACTCACTCTCTGTCTCTCTCTCTTACTCTCACTTGTTCTCTCTCTCTCTCCCTTTCTCTCTTATTTACACTCAACACTTACTCTCTTTTCTCTCTCTCTCTCTCTCTCTCTCTCTCTCTCTCTCTCTCTCTCTCTCTCTCTCTCTCTCTCTCTCTCTCTCTCTCTCTCTCTCTCTCTCTCTCTCCGTCTCATCGTCTCTCTCCCTCTGCTACTCAATGCCCTGCTCCATCTGTGGTCTCAACAATAAGTATTGGATTGGATAAAGGGATTAAGTGTTGGGGAATTGGGGAAAGGGATGCTAGTCGTTGTCTGTGTAGCCGAGTGGATGCTTGGCTGTGGTTTGGCTGTGGCATGACTGGCGTGACTGGTGTGGCGGAGGAGGATCATTTACATGTGGGGAAAAGCTGCAAACCACAAACAGTATCACTCTCCCCGTTGGTGCAAGCCACTGGCACTGGGCAGGTGTGTGTTGTGTGTGTGTTGTGTGTGGAAAAGCCAAAAGCAAGCATACTCACACCAGGGAGTATTAAATATTCCACTATTGATGGATTTTCCGTATTGGATTTTTCCACTCTTTGCGTCCCTTGGGTCCAAACCGTCTGCAGGTCTATTGCATTTTCCTTTATACCCCACCTTCATTCATCCATCCAGTGGTGCAATGTTGGGATGTTTCTGCACTTGGGGAGTGGCGATGAATGGGACGGGAGGCTAGATAGCTAGACGGATGGCTGTTGAGGAGCAGCTTAAGCTCCAGGGGGAAACACCGACCCACTTATGGCTCTTCCCTTGGGACAAAAGATCAGGGTGTGTTTTGTGTTTGTGTGTAAATTTAGAAACCCTGTCAGAACTCAAGTCCCTCCTTTCTTCTGTTGAAGCCCCCCTCCAGACGAAGATTGGATAGTTTACAATTTGTTTAACTTTGTTTGTGTTGTGTGTGCATGCGTTACGGGCGGCTGAACTCTCTCAGATATCATAACTCAGGGCCAGGGCTGTTAGATATCACAAACGACAAACTCTTTTTTGCTCTTACTCTCTTACTTTTACTCTGACATGTTTTTTCTTTTGTGCTGTTTTTAATTGTGCACACTATTGCTGCACATGTTCTTACTTGGTTATGTCGTTGTTGGCCCTTCCTCTCGATATCTCTCTTTCTCTCTAGCTCTCTCTCGCTCTCTCTCTCTCTCTCTCTCTCTCTCTCTCTCTCTCTCTCTCTCTCTCTCTCTCTCTCTCTCTCTCTCTCTCTCTCTCTCTGCAATATTGTTTCACACATTCTCTTCATACTGGTGACAACAGTGCTTATTTTTGTTGGGTTTTTAATGTTCTCTCCTCATCCTCTCATGTTTTGTTCCCAGCATGGTAGGTAAATATGGCAGAGCTAGACTTTCCCAGGTCACCTGAATCTTGGCAAGCATGTTGTCACCTTACCTCACCTTGATCGGCCAGTAAGGAAGGAGTATTTCCTCGCAAATGTGGGTCGGCCAGTTTGATCTGCTGGCATTCCCTGAATGGTGCCAGGTGGTGAATCTTTCTTTTATTTTTCACTTGTCAGAGGAAGAGCACAACTACTTTGCGGTTTCACCACTTTATTTTGTTTGGCGTGTTGAAGTTTTGGCACTAGGCGTCTTGACACCTGAGGACTAAAGTACCGTACCGGGTACCCTGAAAAGCTGCACCTGCTCCTGCAGACAAAGAAACGTTGAAGGTGTGCGGGCCCTCGCAAAACTTTTATTTTTATTTTTTTTTGCCGGACACCTTGTGGAGCCTTTGACCAAGCATCTTCCATTGTAGCACTCTCAATGAATACTACACTGTGGGCAGAATTATTGTCATCTCTCTGGAAGACTTAAAAATTGTTTAGAGACTTTTCAGAATTTGTTGGATGTCTTTTGTAGAAATTGCCTAATAATTATACTGTACATACCTGATATAAGGTGTTGGGCTCCTTAGATCACATCCTCTCTTATTATGCAAATGTGCATGACCCAAAATGCTTAAATCCAATGGGTGTTCATGTTCATACAGCTTGGTGTTGAAAAATATGCATAAAATGGACGATATGGTAAAAATTAAAAAACATGTTTGCCTAATAATTCTGCACACTGTGTCCAGCCGAGACAGGATTGTCAAGGAGACAAGCCAAGGAGTGTCAGTTCCAGGTCTAGAAAGTGAGAAACCTGGCCTTAGCCATGGCTGAAAAGGCAAAGACGCACCTTACGGTCACACAGGGGACCAGACAACAACACAAAACCTTGCCATGTTTTTCTCCTATGGTTCTTAAAGTGCATTGTAACCAACAAAGCGACTAGTAGGTTTTGAGAAATGGACCCTCCCATTTGTAGTGGATGTTTAATTTTTGAACCCTGTATTGACCCCGCTGGAGGCAAGTCTTGCCCTATCACACAATAACTTTTTACCTGGCTACCCTATTGACCTTGACCTTCATTCAGGTCGATGGGCAACCCCTTTTCTTTCTTCTTTCAATAACTCGCATCCATCAACTGTTGCTGCTAGCCTAGTCCCAATTTTGGCAGAAGATAAAGGCAAAATGAGTTCACTTGATTTTTCCACTCTTCTTTTAGCTCGTGCTGTTCATTGTTAATAACAACACTACCCCAGAACTGCCATCGGAAAAAAATCATGCCACGAGTCACCAAAGTCAACATGGTGCTCCTTTCTTTTATCCTTTGGGGTGGATTCCAATATGCAGACTCCCGTCCTCCCTTGCTCAGGTGCCTGCTGGTGACCTCATGGTGACGTCACTGACGACAGAAAATGAATTCAATGTCTTGCAAAATCACAATTCTAATGCTATTTACTAATTTTCAATCGGAATGGTGAATGAAGAACGTAATCCCAAAAATCGGTGTGGCTAGGCTGACAGCGGGGAAACGTTATTGTTTTCTCCACAGAGGCGGGGCGTCAGCAACATGCGAGGCCACAAGCACAAGTGGAGGACGGGAGTCTGCATATTGCAATGCACCCATGGCCTGCTGTTCCATAGAACTGATGGCCTAGCACCTCTTTCCTCGTCCTTCTGGCTTTGTGGTATATTTGGTGGTATTGTGACAGCTGGTATTTTGATTGGCAAAAATCTGAGGAAACCCTGTCAAGGTAGAGAGAGTAACGGTTAGTGTCAGACAATTCCTTCCGCGTGCCTTGCTTTTTTTTTTTTTTAACTTTTTTTATGTGCACAACCTGTATTTTAAGATGCGGTCATTTTGATGAAGGGATCCAATGTACTGGGTTGTGGGCAGAATATTAACCCATTGTGCCCTGGAGCGACATATACGCCGCAGTCAGGTTCTTGTGGGTATGTTAGAGCTGTGTGAACACATTCTAGTGCAAAATGAAGGTTCTAGCTTTTAAATTCAACTCATTTCATGTTTTTATGTGCTTCGGAGGCTGAGATATTTAGGATATTTAGGGAGAGGGCACCTTTTCCCAAAAATGGCTTAGGCTAAAATGGGTTAAAGCAGGGGTGGGGAACCTTTTCCATCCGAGGGCCGTAAAAGTCCTCAGAGGGCCGTATTTTGAACACAAACCAGGATTTCCCCCTGCGCTTTAGGCCTATATTAAAGGCAGCTACCCTTTAAAATAGTCGAGTCCCCACCTTCTCTAGGACCCCTGAATGTAACTTAATTGTATTGCAAATAGGGATGCAAATTATCGATTAATTCATTAATCATTAGTTGATAGCCTTATAGATCGACTTACGATTAATTGATAAGCGGCGTTTTCCCCCCGAAATCTCAATGTTTCTCTGAAAAAAACCTTCTAAATCTAAAAATGTTAATTAAAAATTGAGATAAAATACCACATTTAAATTAATTCTATTTCAATTATTTAATACAATGGTGATTTAAATATTCCTACTATTCACACCCCTCTTCACATGCCCATTTCACCTGGGTCTCTTATCAGTTGAATTGTCGATTAATTGCGATTAATACTTTTTAATGCATTGATCGATTAAAGTCGATTAATCGATTAATCGTTTGCATCCCTAATTGCAAATGTAATTTCTAATATTCTTTTACAAAAAAGGTCATATTTCATACTAATGACATTTCATACTTTGAATTCATAATGAGTTCCTGTCTTGAACTTGAACGATGGAACTCATCATTGGTGTGCATGCGTGCGTACATGTGTGTAAATGTAGGTTTAAGTGACATGTAGAGTGGTTGCACAGGGTGCAGCGTGTGTATGTGCTCCTCATATCATCAGAGCACTCTCTTGTTCCCTAAACACTTTAGTGGGTTGCAACAGCCTGGGAAGACTTAACGAGACCAGGATGTGACACCGATCTGAGGAGCTGACGTCAGGAGGAGTGTGTTTGTGTGAGCCCACGTGTGTGCCCACACCGGTGTGTTTTGAGAGAGTGGGGCGTGTATGGGCTAGTCTCTCTTGGATGACTCCTTCTCTTGAGTTGCGTCACATTATCCCAGTTTTCCTTCCTTGTGGTTTAGACGATGAGCCTGCGAAAACGTGAGGGGAGAGGGTTCTTTGAAGATGCACCCTTGAGATTTTGAAGAGGCTGTGTCTAGACAAGTTTAAAGATATTTCCGTCTTCTGTTGCGCCCCCATGCTCAAGTCTGAAGAGGCACCATGCCGTGAGTTACCATGGAAATTGCCTTTATGATGTCACATACCTGGGCATTCTTTTCTAGAATTCTCACGGAGGTATCATTGAGATACTGTCTTGAGATGACCAATGAGAAGAACAACATTGTCTTGAGAGGACATTGCGTCTTTGTAGATTAGGGAAGAACATAACTGTTAAAAATGAATAGTATTAATAGAATCCATGTTTTTGTTTTTTTTAAATAATTTTATTGGCTCTGATTTTGGGGTTGCATCACGGGTAGACTAAACACTGAAAACTACTGCCTAATGAGTGTTTATCTTCACCTGGGCAAGAATCAAGTGGTGGCTGGAGTCATGAAAAAGTTGACACTAGGAGTTGGCGGGAGTAGGAGTAGGCAGTCGTGAATGCAGTCTGTCTTAACGCTAAATTTGCAAACGGAAGTTGTTGATTATTTTTAACTGTGTTTATTCCAAAGGAAAACTGGTGACGTCATGGATCGTAAAGCGTATTCCACCTTTGCAGGTTGGACTTTAGGATGTATGTGTTGTTTACCATCGCTCAACTCTGGCCATTGGCCACAAAGAGCAATGCAGAGAGCAAAGGGTAATTTCACATGAAATCAGACACTTGGGGGGCCAACCGAAACAACGTTTAATACAACTTTATAGTGGCAAGGTAGAACTCCAGAACTGAATTTGCTGGAATCCTAATGGTTTAGACAATGAGCCTGAGGGAATAAAGGGCTTCTTGGAAGAGAGAGCTTCTTGTCAGCCCATTTAAGTCACAAAAGATGGTTTTGATGTTGTTTTTGAAAGTTCTTTTCTGACTCTACGAAATTACACACACAATATGGAACCCAACAGTTATCAGAGATTGAATTATGAGATATTAAAATATTGAAAAGCTTGTCCCGGGTTGGTCTGGCTTCAAAGGGACCCCAAAGGAAAAATCTCTGATGCATGATGTGGGACAGTAGAGTAGATGTCTTTTTTTAATATTAAGTGTCCGGAAGACATTGTTTCATGATTAAAAAGTTGTTCCACCTTTGCATAATTGTTAAAAGCTTGCATAAAAGGGGGAATAAGAACTCTCAAACCCTGCCCATTCCGGCAAGCACAACACATTGGTATGAAGAAAAGTCAGCAGGTTTTCTTTTCTTCAGGTCATGGCTCATACAGTTTGACAATTTAATGGAACCAATACAGTTTCCTGGCATGAGATTTTTCTCTTTCTTTCCCCACGTTAGAACCACCTGCATGTTTCTAGTGTACAATGGCATACAGTGAAACAGGGTTGCCAGATAAGGCTGATGATTTCCAGCCCAAAAAATGCCCAAAACCCGCCTGAAAGCACTAAATCCTGCCCAATTCTATTGATTTCTCTGGCCAAAAGTTGGGCCATTTTTACCTGCAGACGGCCAATCTAAGGAGCCCAATTAGGCGGGAACCCGCACAATCTGGCAACACTGCAGTGCAATGTCACACTGGTAGCGTGCGAGGAGCTTGGCCGTCCATCAAGCAGTGCAAATGGGACAGCACCCTTTGGCAGGGTCTAGAACTGGGACGGCACCGTGGGTCAGGAGGACATGTACTCTTGTATTTGTTTTCATATTTGTGGGGAAATGCAAGATGAGCTCAGCCTTTTTTTGCCTTTTGTTGTCTTTCATGCACTTCATTATGCAACCTCCATTCATTGACGAGCAGTCAGACTATTGTTCCTTGAAGCACCTGACACCCGCCAGCCAGCTTCTGCTTTAGTTTAGTCTATCAAAACGCTGTGTGAAGATCACTGGGTGTTGCATTGCACCATTTTAGAACAGGAAAACCCGGCAAGCAACTTAAGCCTCTCAGCCAGTCAAGTGTATATTTCCCACATTATCGCTTCCCCAGAGTCAGCCTCTTCAAAAAGGAAAATCGGCCGTGACCGTTGTTGCACCATTATGATGCAAGCATGGTGCACCTATTTTTAGCAACAGGTATAACATTTCAGGTATGCTGGAGGCCATGCTGTACATTCTATTTTTAGTAACACATCCTCTCAGCCTTTGCTCTGTTAGCTTTTGTGTAATTATTAAGTTCATTGGGTGTCAAATTGTGTGTGTGTGTGTGTGTGTGTGTGTGTGTGTGTGTGTGTGTGTGTGTGTGTGTGTGTGTGTGTGTGTGTGTGTGTGTGTGTGTGTGTGTGTGTGTGTGTGTGTGTGTGTATGTGTGTGTGGTGAGTGACTGTATTTGCACAAATAAATGGAGTGTTAGTCCAATAGCTTTGACGTCACATCTGTTTGAGCAGCACGTCACGGCATGGGAGTCGGGACACACTCTGTGTGTATTTAGTTGCAGAGGAAAATATGTCGGAGCTTAATGAGCAACCTCAGGGAAAGTCCATTAGTCAGTAAGCTAAGCACTGCAGGCCAGTAGCCAGGTGCCAAGACATGCCCGGAGACGCCCGGACATGGGGGAGTACAGGTGTGGAGACAGGTAGCAACTCCTACTGGGCGCAGGTAACTGATATGTAGTTGAGTGAAGATGCAAAACCCACACCAGAAAAAGAGGTGCTGGCAACCATTGAAACACTTGCAGGAGGAGAGAAGTACAGCACACTCCCGAGTTGCATAAGCAAGTTTTTAATGTCACAACGTTTCGGCCCGTATGATCTGAGGAAGGCCGACAGTCAGAAAACTTGTTAATATAACCGGGGAGTGTGCGTGCAACTGATATGCAGTTGTGAAGTGGGTCATTCACTGTTTTTTAATAGCAGTCAGGTGGTACATCCACAGGTAATGGCCATAAATTAATTAACGCATTTAATTAGCCCATGAATCAATTATTGATTGGTAATTGATGTACAAACAATGAATATGCATTTTAGATAATGCAGTAAAGAACAAACAAACAAAAAAGTCCTTGTAATAGCGCCATAAGCTGTGGTTGCACGACAATGTTAGAGACCCCAGATGCATGGACAAAAGTAAGAAAGGGGTACCTTATGCAGATGGTGGCAGGTTTGCAGACAGCAAGTGCTGGGTACACTGCCCTACAAAGTGCAAACTGCAGTAACTAAGCCAACACTGAGAACACTGAAAAAAGACTTAGAAACCTTCGTATTAGGTTGGATATTTTAGTTTCTGCAAATGTTACATGGCAGTAGGGTGCCTAAGTCTCTGCCCCTTCCGGGAAAGCTCATGGGGCTGTGAAAGTCAAAAGTTTGACTGGGCTGTAATGGACTGATCAGACCTTTTTTCCGATCCACCTCACATTCCCCCCTTGATCACACACGTGCAGCCACTTCACCTGCTGTGCAGCGGTAGGGCTGGCTGTGCACCTTCAGATTCGTTTCACATCATATACCTGAGGCACATGTTGTAGTCTCTTACAGTTTTCGCACAAAAATGAATATAAACTTTCTTGCGTGCCAAAAATGGGCAGTCTTACGCCACCAATCCAAACCTTTAAAATTCATTGCTATCATGTGAAATCCAGAGCAAATGCCAAACCGAATCAAGGCTTAGCTTGACTCGCTCCATTCACTTCTTCCATTCAAAATGTTGCAGCCCCATAGGTTGGAAGTACTTGTAGAAGGGCGTGACTTAGGTGCCCCATATCTCTAAAACAGGAGAAATTTGTCCCTTAATGCTTTGACACAAGAGCAAGGTGTTCTGAAGACCATTTTCAGTCTAAATTAAATTTTGAAAAATAATGTAATTACTTCACTTTGCCTTTGTAGGGCAGTACAGTAATAATAATATAATAATAATACTTTGCTTTTATATAGCGCCTTTCAAAACACCCAAGGGTGCTTCACAGAGTATCGTGTAGGAAAGTGTGAGTGTGTGCACGTCAGTGTGTGAGCGTTTGTGTGAATGCATGTAAGTGAAAGAGCTTGTGGAACTAGCTGCCATAAGCCTCCAGGAAGAGATGTGTCTTAAGGTGTTGCTTAAACATGGCCAGTGATGGACCATTCTGCATGTGGTCAGGCAGATTGTTCCAAAGAATAGTAGCAGCAACATGGGAGGCTCTGTCACTAGTGGCCTTGAGCCTGGTACGAGGGACGATCAGCTGGCCCTTGGAAGAGGACCGCAGGGATCTTGAGTGGTCATAGGGGTGAAGGAGGTCTGTGAGGTAGTGGGGTGCCAGACTATGGAGGGACTTGAAGGTTAGGAGGAGGACTTTGTAGGTAATGCGTGACTTGATGGGGAGCCAGTGAAGCTGCTTGAGTATGGGGTTGATGTGCTGCCAGGGTCTAGTGCCTGTTATGATCCTGGCAGCAGAGTTCATATTGCAGTCTGTCTAGGGCCTTGTTGGGTAGACCAAGCAGGATGGCATTGCAGTAGTTCAGACGGGAGGAGATGAAGTGATTGATTTAGTAAGTGATTGATTTCAGCAAATGTGTGTACAGTTAGCAGGGGTAGCAGCTGCTGTGCCTGAGTATAGGAGGTGGTTTGGTACAGGTAGTATCTCCTGGGCACAAGTAACTGGTTTGCAGTTGTTAAAGGGGTATGCCACTATTTTGGGGCTTAATACAGTTCAAATCGTTGGCCAGGGTTTATAAAGGTGGTAAAGTGTCTTATTTTTCTTGTCAAGCGCTGTCTTGCTTTAAGACAAGTTAAAAGAGGGAATATGTTGCTAAGCTAGTGAAAGTCAATGGATCCGTGTAGCATTGTAGCATGCTACACGGATCCATTGACTTTCACTAGCTTAGCGACATATTCCCTCTTTTAACTTGTCTTAAAGCAAGACAACGCTTAACTTGAAAAATAAGTCACTTTACCACCTTTATAAACCCCAGCCAAGGATTTTAACTGTATTAAGCCCCAAAATAGTAGCATACCCCTTTAAGTGCAGGGACCAGGGTGGTATACAAAGAACATGGTTAAGTGGTGAATCAGACTTGGTTAACCCATTGAATCCTGGAGCGACATATACGCTGCATTCAGGTTCTTGAGATTTGAGCTGTTTTATTACAAATGTGGGTAAGATAGAGGTGAATGAACACATTCTAGTACAAAATTAAGGTTCTCGCTTTTAAATGTAACTTGTCTAATGTTTCTATGTGCTTCGGAGGCTGAGATATTTAGGTTTTAATAGGGAGAGGGCATCTTTTCCCAAAAAGGGCTTAGGCTAAAATGGTTTAACATACATGAAGTGATAAACCTGCTAATATACCGGCAGGCATTATTTAATTAAGAAAATGAGAACTCATCAGGCTCCTCTATTAGATGATTTACCTCTACCGCAAGGTTAATATAACCTGGTTTACTGCTTAACCAGCTTCTTGGTATACTCCCCAGGTATTAGATAGAACTGAGAAGCAGGTGTCTGGTGCACTGTAGCTAGCAGGTGTACAGACAGCTAGCGCTGGGTCCAAGGTACGACCGGGTACTGCTGATTACAGCAGATATGTGTACAGGAAGCAGGGAAACAGTAATTGTTTATGGGTACAGGAAGTGTAGGCATTGGTGGCAGGTAGGCGTCATGGATGACGTGTTATAGTAATGAATACTGTAATTATCCATGTTTACACATTAATGAATTTGGCTGTGGAAATATTCCAAATGTCATGTGCATGGCATGCACCCTGACAAGGAGGACCAATAGTGTTGGTGGCATGCAGAGATGTGTCGCCAGTAGCCAATGATAAAGTTCCCTTACTGTTAAAGGTGCACTGTGTAGAATAGTGGCCAGAGTTGATTGCAACTATACTGCTCAGTTCAAACTTTGCTTCCCATCTTTTCATGAATATGTACTAATAATACACTAATATTACTAGTATGACCAAAGTACAGTACGTTTTGCAGCTAAAAATGTCTGTTTTTCAAAATGACGGACATGGAGAATATGTATGAAAAGTGCAATTTTCCTACCATTTGTGAATGGATAGCTTGAATTCAGGAAATACAGTAAACTTACTGAAAATGTCACACTGTGCACCTTTTTAAATGATTTTGTATCAGGATCACAAGATGGCGTCCTATAATTCTGTGGACTTCAACCAATCTCAACTAGTTGGGTTTTTTGGCAGGGCACGATGGTTTCGAATATCTGAATGATTCCGTGTCGCACAGTGGCGTAATGAGTCTTCCTTTGAGACCTGTGGGTGTTGAATAGCAGATCAAGTCAAGTGGCTTCCCTAGTGCGTGGGTTGACCCACATGCTTGAGGCTGAGAGCTCCTACAGGGGTATAGGGGTGGTGTATGGGGGCCACCCCCATTATATCGTCTAAATCATTACTCTTATCTGTGTGCATGTTTGTTTAGTGTGTCTTCCTTGCTTTATTTGTTCTGATGCATTTTCACATTGTTTTTTTGTTTTGTTTTTTTGTCTTTGTCTGGCAATGAACTGTGAAGAATGCTGTTTCCATGCCTTAGGAAGGCCTTGCAGGCAGAGGCAGTATGATGACTATCTGTTCTGTAGCCATAGTCTAAATTGTTTTGCAGTAGCTCTGTTGTCTGCGCTTCCACAAGCCAGTTCTGTGCCATGCAATGGGAAGAGCTACCATATGTAATTGAGCAGTGTTGTAAATTTAACAATCAAGTGAACAACAGCACAAAAATTAGAAAGGACTTCAACAGGGGTACTTGGAGACTGCAGTACGTCGGGGGCAGTCCAGGGGCCTCATTTATAAAACTTTGCGGAAGAAATGCGCCAAAAGATGGCGCACGTACGAATCTCAGGATGTGCGTGCACAAGAAAGTATTCAGATTTATAAAGCATGACGCACGCACGCTCCACGCTCGATTTCCCTTTATAAATCCCAACTGACTCTGAAGTTGTGGCACATGTGCGCACCTTTGGACACACCCGTAATTAACCATAAATATTCAGTGAAACGCCCAAAATGTATATCTGTGGACGGCGTACAGTAAGCAGACGAGATATTTATCACATGTGGAGCAAACGGTTTTATTAGATGGAGAATGTTGGGCAATTTTGAGCAGTTAAGTTTGGGAAGTCATACATAACCCAAACTCCCTCGAATTGCAGCATGTGGATGGTTATGTTTTTATACCAGAGTTTAAAAAAAAAGGATGGCATGGACATGAACCTGCCATTTCATGGACATGTAGTATTAATTAAGTTGTGAACAAGGGGGAAAAATAACTGCGTCAAGGAAACATCTCACATGGCATGTCCTATGCACCGGATTTACCGCTGGTCACTGCACGCACGCAGCGGTCCGCTTTCAGTTCAAAGCGACGCCCCAACTGTCGATCAACACATCCACAGACAGCATGACATCTATGGGTATTTTCTAGTCTGTATTTATTTAATGTGTGTATTATAAACGTGCATTATCAGTCTATAAGGCCTGCTGTCTTAGAAATGCACACCTCTTTGCTGACGAACCGCATGAAAAAGAAACTGTATGCAACAAGAGAAACGAAGCTGTCCATTAGTATGTCACTTGACTTCGTGCTTGCCTGTATGCTTAATGGCTGAGAAAATCAACCATTATTTTTCTATTAGTACAGCTGCACTTGGGACTCGAGCAGATGATTCTGCAACTGGCTTAAATGTTGACGTAATTCCTTACAGAGTTGGAACGCACAAACGAGTATAGCCTACAGATACTGGAAAGGTCCATGAGTGATTAACAGGGTATTTCCAAATGTAAGTACACTAAATGTAAAATTTGCAACATCAATTACTTCCTTACAAAACATGCATGTGGCTATGGATAGGCCAGGTAGGCCTAGGCCTACAAATTATTTTCCAACATTACAAAACAAACGACCGCATTTTCGTTGCGAACTGGATTAAATAATGTAATAGTGTCTATCGTGACACGTAAACTCCGATAATCCCCCCAAACAATTTTGGGTCGTTCTTCCAGCTACCTCCCGAGGGCGCGCTTTCCGCGTTTGGTCTTTTGTTTAGTGCTTACGCATGGGTCAAACTTTGCGTGGAGCTGAGCATGTTTACCGGCAAGTTCTTTTTCTATAAATACCAAACTTTGCGGTGAAGTTGGCGTGCACAGTCTTTTGTGCGTACGCACCCGTTATAAATCTGGCCCCAGCTGAGGACTAGGCTTTGGGAGTGCTGTACTGCACTTTTTTTACAGACCACATTAATTACTAATTGATTAATTATGCTTGGCTGGGAGGAGTGAGCTCAGCTCTAGTTTGAAATGGGTGGTGACCAATCACTGACAGTTGACGTTTATCAAGTCATGTCATGTATGTTATGTGCCCAAGTGCGTTTTCTAACCATTTCGGACACGCTTTTGCCTACATCCAGTGTGTGCAGTGTGAATGAGCCATGTGCCAATTTGGCATGGTCCAGTGTCACTGGAACTGAAACCTTTGTTCCTGACCTCCTACACAATCTTTAAAACTTCCTTCTAATGGGTATAGTGCTGCAGTACTGTATATTGCAGTTGTGAAATGTTCCACCTCATGACATATGCTATGCAGGACATATTATCACAGTCACAGACGTTGAGTCACAGGTACTTATCTAATCACCTTGGCCGGTCGAATTCCAGCTTAAGATGACAGAAGTTTATGGAAAAGTTTATGGAAAAAAAGCATCATTGCTGTCATCAAAGACCTAAATGCAGTAGTTATGTCAAAGGGGTTGTTAAATTACATAACCTTTGTGGCATTTGTGGCGTTGATTATTTCGCAACGCAAATGCATTCCTGTCAATCGACAAGCAACCATGTGAGTGACGGCTTACAAATGACGCATGTCCCTTTTATATATATATGCGGTGCTGCGATAAGTGCAGAAATGTCAGTAATATGGGTGTGTATGTGTGTGTTCCTTGCCTGGACCTCCCTGCCATGTCAGTTTATCTATGTCACTGGAAGTGTAGCAAGGCACGTGACCAATCGTTTTCTTGAGCTGTGAGCTCACACAGACGTCAGCAACAACAACCAAGGCTTGTGGTCAAGGACAATCATTACCAGCTTCACAGCATTCTCACATTCAACAGGGTTTTTTACATTTATTTATTTGTGTCTGCTTGTAGAACTTCCCTGGCCTTTCAGGTATAGGCTACAGCACCACGTGTTGGTGGGGTCATTGACTTCATTTACCTACCCTGCCTTTCCAATCACTCTCCCCAAACACGAGGATGTGAAAGTGGACGTTGGTTTCCAAATAACCAGTCGTTCAGCACACTGTAAATCACTGTCAACTCAAGAGAGGTCATATAGTATTGCTTACGTCAGGAGGGACCACACAACACAAGCCACAGACCAGCCACAGTCACAGATTACACCAATCATTCCCCACTGGAGTGGTGAATTCCTTAAAAAGTTCTGGAAATGTTATTATGAATTGGGATGAGGTCATTTGCAGGTCAATATTACAAAGATTATGATGATGATGGCAGTCATGGGTGAGCGGGGGCAGTCATGGGTGAGCGGTTAGGGCGTCAGACTTGCATCCCAGAGGTTGCCGGTTCGACTCCCGACCCGCCAGGTTGGTGGGGGGAGTAATCAACCAGTGCTCTCCCCCATCCTCCTCCATGACTGAGGTACCCTGAGCATGGTACCGTCCCACCGCACTGCTCCCCATGGGGCGCCACTGAGGGCTGCCCCCTTGCACGGGTGAGGCATAAATGCAATTTCGTTGTGTGCAGTGTGCAGTGTTCACTTGTGTGCTGTGGAGTGCTGTGTCACAATGACAATGGGAGTTGGAGTTTCCCAATGGGCTTTCACTTTCACTTTCATGATGATGGAAGAAATGTTTATATAGTGCCTTAAAAAACAACCAAGTTCACCATCTTCTTATTTCTTACATATTTCTGGTAATAATAGTAATCATAATAGTGATTTTGGATGTGTATTTTACTTTTCAAAGTTTTCAATCAAGCAACCTAAAATTCATGCAATCTAAATTGAATTCTTATTTCCCTCTCTCTCTCTCGCTCTCGCTCTCGCTCTCGCTCTCTCTCTCTCGCGCGCGCGCGCGCTCTCTCGCTCTCTCTCTCGCTCTCTATCGCTCTCTCTATCGCTCTCTCTATCGCTCTCTCGCGCGCTCTCTCGCGCTCTCTCTCTCGCGCTCTCTCTCGCGCTCTCTCTCTCGCGCTCTCTCTCTCGCGCTCTTTCTCTCGCTCGCTCTCTCTCTCTCTCTCTCTCTCTCTCTCCCTCTCTCTCTCCCTCCAGAGGGCCTATGGAGCCTCCGATGAAGAAGGATATGGTTGCCATGATGAAGCGTCCGGATGAGTGGAAGGACCCGTGGCGGCGGTCCAAGTCTCCACGGCGACGTCCCGGCATGACCGGATCCCCACCTCGCGGCCGACGCAGACACCGGCCCTCCGCATCCTCCGTCTCACTATCAAACTCCTCCAGGTACACACACACACACACACACACACACACACACACACACACACACACACACACACACACACACACACACACACACACACACACACACACACACAAACACCAGGGTGTATGCAGGGTTTTAAAAAGTATTAAAAGGTGATAAATTAAAAAGTCTAAATTTAATGGCCTTAAAAGTAGTACATTTGCTCAAAAAGTATTTTTTGATAAACTAGGTGTTATTTTTTTGAGTTGCACTGTTTTGATTAAAAAAATCTTTCTTTATTCACCGTTTATCACAGTTTTTCCATACACCAGTGATTCGAACAACAGTAGCCACCTGACCTAGTTCATAGCAGAGTCGTGCCATAGAAAGCAGATTTTTGAACATCACTCTGGAATCGCGATGCCCCCTCGACGTCTTTTTGCAAAACACAAAAGTTTAATGTAGTGTTTAGAAGGTAGAAATTACAAAAGATGTCTTGTTAATACTGGAATCGGAATGTTGTGATGGTTGTAAAAAAAATGTAAAGGTAGTGAAAAAGGGTATTAAATGGTAGTAAATTTGACTTCAACATTGCTGTATATACCCTGCACACACACACACACAGGCCATCAGCATCCTCCGTCTCACTATCAAACTCTTCCAGGTACACACACACACACACACACACACACACACACACACACACACACACACACACACACACACACACACACACACACACACACACACACACACGCACACAGGCCCTCGGCATCCTCCGTCTCACTATCAAACTCCTCCAGGTACACACACACACCCACACACACACTCACACTCACACACACACACACACACACACACACACACACACACACACACACACACACACACACACACACACACACACACGCGCACACGCGCACACACGCACACACGCACACACGCACACACACACACACGCACACAGGCCCTCCGCACCCTCCGTCTCACTATCAAACTCCTCCAGGTACACACACTCACACACTCACTCACTCTCTCTCTCTCTCTCACACACACACACACACACACACACACACACACACACACACACACACACACACACACACACACACACACACACACACACACACACACACACACAGTCCCCTGCCTAATTACCGCCAACTCCTCCAAATACACTCACACACACACACTACCTCCCCAACTCACATATAACTTAGGTACACACTCGGGTATGGCCTTGTAGCCTCTTATTCAAGTTCTCCATCATACTGGTACTCTCAGTTGGCCGTTTTTATTTCTATGGCTTTCAAATTTACCTCAACGTGAAGTCATGTATCAGCAACCGAGTACTATGTTGATAACTGGCGTTTTATTTGTTTTATTTTTTGTGTGTATGTGTGTGCATTTCTGTGCATGTCTTTGTGCGTCCGTGTGCGTGTCTGTGATGCCTGTTGGTGTGCGTGTGTGTGTGTCGTGTGTGTCGTGTGTGTGTGTACAGGTCATCGTCGCGCTCTTCGTCATATACCGGCTCGGGCTCGTCTCGCTCGAGATCGCGCTCCTCATACAGCTCTTACTCCAGCCACTCCTCACAGCACAGCTCCTTCAGCGGCAGCAGATCACGGTAACACACTCACACACACACACACACACACACACACACACACACACACACACACACACACACACACACACACACACACACACACACACACACACACACACACACACACACACACACACACACACTCGCTCAACATTGCACTGACGACTTGCACATTCTTTCATAATTTGTGGCAAAAACGTTTTCCAACAGTAGCAATTCTAGTAACACACAAGCGAGCACATGTGAAATTGTGCACACTGTATTCTTCAGATGCCTATTCTGCCATACAAAGGCAAAGTGCAGTAAGTACATGTATACTTTGTCAAAATTGAGTTTAGACTGAAAATGGTCTTCATAACACCTCATTTACCTTATGACAAAGCCTTATAGTCTTAATGTGTCCTGTTTTAGAGATATTGCTATGCCAAATTTGCAGTAACTACAATATCCAAGCTAATGCCAATACTTTGAAGGCCTTTTCTCAGTTTCAGTGTTGCCATAGTTACTGCACTTTGCCAGTGTTGTGCCCGCCGCTGCGTCTTCATCCCCTTGCGTCTCTTGCCTCTAGTTCCAGATCCTACTCCTCCTCGCCCTCCCCCCATCCACCTGCCCAGAGGAACCCAGCCAAGGCCAAGCCTGACCAGCCTCCTCCTGCTTCCAAAGGGTACACACACACACACACACACACACACACACACACACACACACACACACACACACACACACACACACACACACACACACACACACACACACACACACACACACACACACACACACACACACTCGTGCACATACACAAGCACATTGACCCGCTTCCTCCTGCTTCCAAAGGGTACACACACACACACACACACACACACACACACACACACACACACACACACACACACACACACACACACACACACACACACACACACACACACACACACACACACACACACACACACACACACACACGTATGTACACATTGTAACCCAGGCACACTGTAGGTGGTTTAAAGCCATAAAATGCTGCTCTTCAGTCAGCCCCAGTTGACCTCCCTCACCATCGCTGAGCCTCCATAGTTGCTTTCACTTTTCCCTGTTTCACCTGGCACATGTGAAGTATGTACAAATACTGCCAATACCTATTTAGAAATGTCTTGTGCATTTGTTAAGTAGTAAAATAAGACCATCGACATACTCGGTCACATGCTGTGTCACTGTGTCAGCAGAAAACTGACCTCTGTTTGTACTGTCAAAATGCCTCTATAAAATGAAAAATGTTGATCACCAAAAAAAAGTATAGTAAAATAAGGGCAGTCATGGGTAAGTGGTCAGGGCGTCAGACTTGTTGGCCCAAGGGTTGCCGTACGATTCCCAACCCGCCAGGTATCTAAGTAATATCTATCTAAGTTTTGGCACAGAAGATTGAAGTTGTATTTAGCCAGAGAAACGTAACCAATTGATAGACAATGACAAGACTTTGTTTTGATAGTTGACGTTGCCAACAGGCTTTAATTCTCCTGTGAAGAGTGAGTAGGTTGTTAAGTTGTCAAGGGGTGACGCAGAGTGTGACAGTTTGGCTATTGTGCACAAAGAAATATTCCATTAAAACAATCAGCACCTTGTCAAACCCATTCAAGCAAGCATGCCTGGTACTCATGATGGAAACAATACCCCAGGCCCAGGCCCACATGAACGCACAGGCTAGAAATGGCTGTAGCCTAGGGGCCCCCATGTGCCAGGGGGGGCCTGATTGGCCAACAGTTTTAAAAAATGCAGAATTGTGACTAGATGCAATATTTTTAAAAAATAATCTGTCGTGTTCAGTACAGTTGTTAGACATGTTATCCTTAATTAATAGCTCACAATTATGAAAATTTGTCACGAAATTTGTCACGAATTTGTCACAGAATTTGGGGGGGTTGCACAACAACTGGTAGCCTAGGGGCCCCAGAAAATCTTAATCTGGCCCTGCCCAGGACGTAGACCATGCCTTTTCCCATCTAACTGGTGACATCAGGACGGTGGTGACATTGTTGATACAGTGCATTTCTTGGCATGGTGAAAAGTTCACAAGTTCTTGGAATAGGTTTGTCTCCTTCACGCTTCGCAGTTGTGTGAAGTGATGTTGCTGGCTGGATTACAAATTGCACTTATCTGTATGGTGGTTATGAACAACTTCAAGTTTGTCAGAGGGCGCGCTCAACTTCTGGGAAAAAAATGAATGACTTTGGGTGTGCAATAAAAGGTATCAACTAAAAGAAGAAAACTGACACACACTGATGATGGCGAAACGCGTCTGCAGACATGGTGGAAATCTATAAATAAATAATGAGACGTAGCTTGTGAGTGCAATTTTTTCTTCTTTAAGGTTGTGAATCACTTCTAATGATGTTTTCAATACCTCTGTTCTCACTCTCACCTTCAAATCAAACACACACACAGGCCCATGCAGAAGCCTGGCGGGATGCCCCCACCGCGCCGAGACAAGCCCCCTCCCAAAAAGATGCCCAGCCCCACCACACAGCCCAGCCAGCCCCCCACAGACGGACCCAAGCCCCCGCCGCCCAGGGGAGGAGGTGGAGGTGGACCAGGGGGAGGAGGAGGAGGTGGTGGAGGAGGAGGTGGTGGTGGAGGAGGTGGTGGGGGAGGGGAGCCTCCTGCCAAGCCACCCCCCAACGCCAGAGAAGGACGCCCCAACACCAGAGAAGGACGCCCCAACACCAGAGAAGGACGCCCCAACGCCAGAGAGGGACGCCCCAACATCAGAGAGGGACGGCCCAACACCAGAGAGGGACGCCCCAAAGACAGGCCCTACCCACCAAGACCAAGGAGGTACAGTCCTGCCCGCTTGTTGGTGTGTGTGTGTCTGTCTGTCTGTCTGTCTGTCTGTCTGTCTGTCTGTCTGTCTGTCTGTCTGTCTGTCTGTGTAGGGCGGTATGACTATAAGTGTCTATCATGCCCTAAATCATTCCTCTTCATTCTAAAGAGAATAACTGAAAACATAAGTAATTGTGGTATATCATTATCATGATGTAAAGTAATCCATATCGCGAATGTGTGCCATCGCCCAGTCTGTCTCTCTGTCTCTGCATGTGTGTGTCTCTTTCTGCATGTGTGCGTATGTATGTGTGTACTGTGCGTTTGCCTCCATGTCTCCCACTTTCTCTTTATGTAATTGCCGTGATGTGTGTCCCGTATCGCCCACTCCATCCACACACACCTGGGACGGGTGGTCAAGCCAGCTTGTGTGTGTGTTGTTGATATTTGTCTGGATTGCTGCACACATTTGCATGTGGACAGGACCGTGTAGGTGGCAATGACATCAGCCATTTGATAGAGATGCTCTTTATGCATGGGGGTGGTGTGTTGGAGGGGGGGCGATTGTTTTATAATCTGTTTATTTACTTATTGGTATATTTATTCAGATAACCCCTGATGCATATGCTGAGGTGGGGTTTTGCCCTTAAGTATTAAAATTAAGTTTGCGTGCGTGCATTTTTTTTTTTTTTCAGGTGTAGTCAGCTCTGAATCCATATTCTAGTTTTATGGTGAGCCTAAAATGAAGACATAGAAAGGCCACATTCAGTTACAGCCTCTCTCTCTCTCTCTCTCTCTCTCTCTCTCTCTCTCTCTCTCTCTCTCTCTCTCTCTCTCTCTCTCTCTCTCTCACACTCACACTCACACTCACACTCACACTCACACACACACACACACACACACACACACACACACACACACACACACACACACACACACACACACACACGGGGAAATCCTCCATAAACAGGGAAGTCCTCCACACACAAGCCTGCTGTTGTCCTCCTCTCTCTGCCAAGCCCCACCTCCACCTCTGCTCCTCCTACGCACCGCCTACTCACCGCCTACTTGTGTGTGTGTGTGTGTGTGTGTGTGTGTGTGTGTGTGTGTGTGTGTGTGTGTGTGTGTGTGTGTGTGTGTGTGTGTGTGTGTGTGTGTGTGTGTGTGTGTGTGTGTGTGTGTGTGTGTGTGTGTGTGCGCGCACGCGCGTTTGGATATTATAACAAGCCCCTTTCTTACCCCTTCATGCTCCTACTATCGGCCCACCGGTGGTGGAATCCCATAACGTGTGCGTGCGTGCGTGCGCGTGTGTGTGTGGTGGGTGAATTACCCCCGTCCTTATCCACCATATGATTCAGCCAGCGGTAGTGGGGTCTCCCAGGCGTGTGTGTGTGTATTTATTTATGCGCGTGTATGAGAAAACAAGCCCCTTCATCCACTCCTGCCCCTCCCTACCCACCGCTGGAGTCCCCCAGACAAGCCCCCATCTACTGGGCTGCATGCAGCAGTTATTTGAGGCTGGGAGCTACTAGTTTTCCAGAGGAGAACGTCGCCTGTGGTCCAAATTACTAGTTTCCAAACTGGTTGGAACTGATGTAATCTGATTATAGTGTAAAACTCTGGGCCTTGGTTGTCTTGTTGAGTGACGTGCAGACATTGAGGCTGGTGGTTGATTCTTTTTTACAGGTGTCGTTGTGAGGAAAGCGTTACATTGGATTCAATATTCTTGGCCTGTATAGTTTTTTTTCTTTTCTTTTTTCTTCTTGGTAGCTTTTAGAGATGCACCGATCAATCGGCCGCCGATCATGATCGGCAGATATTGGCAAAAATTCGTTGGATCGGCAATCGTCCTAAAATGATCGGCAAAAAACAGATCGTGAGATATTAAATTCCTCATGCAACTTTTTTGTTTGCCAACAACTTTTTTGTTTTGTACATCTGGAGCTAGTTGAAATTCATACAGTACATTCAGCTATGCAAATTGTGATAATGATTATTTTATTTTATTTTATTTTTTTATTTCTCCTTTATTTTACTAGGGTAAAAACACATTGAGGCAGTTGCCTCTTTTTCAAGTGTGCCCTAGCCAAAAGAGCAGCAAAAACGCACTCCATACGACACACAGTACAGACAGAAACAAACAAGTCACAAAGACAACATATCCAGACAGCAAAGCATAAAAGATTGAAACATAAAAACATGCAAGACATTACCATAGAGAAACATGCAGGACATAACAAAAACATGCAAGCAAGACAAACAGCGCTCATCAATAAAATACACAACAAGGACATAACAAGAAGCATAGACCAATGCAGACACTTACAGAATGAGAATAAGACATACTACGCTGATTTATTTTATTTATTTTTTAATTTTTTTCCCACTTCAAAACCTCAAAAACACTCACACTGATACTGCAAGATGTCCGCAATACGTGCCTTAAAATCAGACAGTGGAATGAAGACGTCTAGTCCTAGCTGTTTCTGAAGTTCATTCCAGGTTGAGGGGGCATTGTATTGAAATGCTAATTTCCCAAGGTTGGTTCTAGGGGTAGGTGGGTTAAAGAGAATAATATCCTTTGATCTAAGATTATAGCTATTACTTGAGGAAGAAAACAATGACAAGTAAGAGGGAAGCAGACCAATGACTGCTTTGTAAATAAAAGTAAGCCAATGAAGCTGCCTACGTACTGACAGTGGGTGGCAACCTGACAGACTATAAAGGTCACAATGATGGGTTGAGTATTTGGCTCCAGTAATAAAGTGTAATGCTGAGTGATAAACAGAATCTAGAGCCCGTAGCACAGATTTAGAAGCATGCATATAGATAATGTCACCATAGTCTAATACAGAGACAAATGTAGAAGTGACTAGCTCCTTTCTGGCTCTAACATTAAAACATGCCTTATTTCTGTAATAAAATCCCAACTTTATTTTTAATTTACGCACCAAATTGTTCACATGAGAATTAAAAGTTAGGTCTTCATCCACTAGAAAGCCTAAATATTTGTAACTTGACACTCTTTCTATTACCTGTCCCTGTAAAGTACTTATTTGAGGCAAGATTTGAGTGCGAGAATTTGTAAATAACATGTATTTGGTTTTGTTTGAGTTCAATACCAGGTGTAGCTTGAGAAGATTTTCCTGAATTTTTATGAAAGCTACTTGAAGTTTTGCTAATGCCTCAGAAGGAGATGGGGCATAGCAGTATAAAATAGTGTCATCTGCATACAGATGCACATTTGCATCTACATATGCACAGATATCATTTATGTAGATGGTGAACAATAATGGCCCCAAAATGGAACCTTGTGGAACGCCAATTTTAATTTGAGCTCTTCCTGATGTTAGACCATCACAGGAGACACATTGATGCCTATTTGTAAAATAATCTTTAAACCAAAGTAAAGTTTTTTCAGACATACCTATGTTGTGCAAAGAATGTAATAAAAATACTATGATTTACAGTATCAAATGCCTTGGAGAGATCTATGAACAATGCTGCACAAGACTTTTTGCCATCAATGCAGCTGATGATGTCATTTACTACTTTTACAGCTGCAGTGATTGTGCTATGTTTCTTCCTAAAGCCTGATTGAACTGGGCTCAGAATACTATTTTTAGTTAAAAAACTCTTTTAGTTGATCACTAATTAGAGATTCAAAGATTTTGGCCAATACTGAAAGCTTTGAGATTGGGCGATAGTTATCTAGCATAGCTGGGTCGCCATTTTTTAATAAAGGAGCTACATGTGCTAATTTCCAAGAATCTGGAATATAATTTTGTGCCAAGGATAAATTAAAAATGTATGTTAAGGGATCTGTAATAATTTCAGCTGCAAGTTTTAGAATTGACGGTTCAAGGCCATCAGGACCAGCTGATTTTCTACTGTTTATGTTTTTTAGAGCTGTTAACACTGACTCCCTGCTGATTGGTGAAATAGAGAATGTAGGCCTATTTGCCTGTCTCATAGTAGGAGACAGAGGATCAGGCTGTGATTGATTTGGAAGGGGCCTGAAGAGAAGTCCTGCTGAGGCAAAGTGTTGATTGAAAGCATCAACCATTTCTTTTTTGTCAGTAATATGTCTAGAGTCTAAACAAATTTGTTTGGGTAATGCAGATGCTGTAGAGTTGGACTTTAAAGACTTAATTGTTTTCCAGAATTTAGCAGGGTTTTGTAAATTCCTTGCAGTTTCGTCTAAGTAAAACTGAGATTTAGCATTACGGATCTGTGTTGTACATCTATTTCTTAAGCATCTAAAAAAAGTCCAATCCGAGTCTAAGCCAGATTTTCTCGCCTTTGCCCAGGCATGATCTCTCTCCTTTATAAGGCTAGATAGTTCATCAGAGAACCATGGATTATCTCTCCCTTTAACCTTGAATCGTCTTAATGGGGCATGCTTATTAACAACTCTAAAAAAGAGATCCTTAAAGAAAGTCCATGCCATCTCAACTTCTGGAACTAAGACTAACCTATGCCAGTCGCAATGGTATAAGTCATGCAAAAAAGCCTGTTGATCAAATTTCTTAAAACACCGTTTTTCTATTATTCTTGGAGCTGATTTAAGGAGTTTACAGTTTCTAATCATTGCTACTGCATAATGGTCACTGACATCATTTGGAAAAATACCAATATAAGGACATTTCTCCGGTTTGTTTACTAAGATTAAATCAATTAGAGTGGATTTGTTTGGGGTTTTTACATTTGGACGTGTTGGGGCATTTATTATTTGAGTTAGATTAACAGAGTCACAGTATGACTTTAAATCTCGGGAGTCATCCTTCATCCAATCCCAATTTAGGTCACCCAGGAGAATAACTTCTCTCTCATTAATAATTTTAGACAGCACAGATGATAAAGAGGCTAAGGTGTCATTCGTAGCTGATGGAGGCCGATAGCAGCAAGCAATGATTAGACTAGTATTCCCCAATTTCAAGTTAATTGCCAACAACTCAAAACTTTTTGCCACGCTCATAGAATTTAACAAAGTAACATGATATGAAGATCTTACGTACAACACTACACCACCCCCTTTACTCTTTCGGTCTGCACGGAATACATTATAACCATTTATTGCAACGTCATTGTCCAAGACGCTCTTTTTCAGCCGTTTCCGATAGGGCAAAAACATCAACATTTGCATTTATTGCCCAGAGCCTAACGAAGTCCATTTTTGGCACTAAACTGCGTACATTTAAATGCATAACTTTCAGCCCCGGTCTACTGGCAAAATCAGATGGTATATCAAGACATTCTGGCCGGGGGGGATTGGGCTACTTCCATTTAGAAAACATCAATGTAGATGGTTAGATTACTGATGGTCTCTTTTTTTTTTTTTTTAAACTTCCAATCCTTTCTGTGATCGGCAGTGATCGGTGATCGGCAGATCATGATTTTGATGATCGGTAATCGGTGATCGGCCCAAAAAAAGCTGATCTGTGCATCTCTAGTAGTTGTATTCTAGGCCGCATGGTTGGAAAGGCAGAAGGGGCCTGCTGGTGGCCTGCTGTGCTGCAATAAAGTGTGTGCGAAGAATTTGCATTTTGCAGTTAAACAAAAGCGCCTTTCACACCGTGAAGGGTGAAGAGGGTATTCCATGGGTTTCCATGTCCGTTTCCACGTTTTTTTATTTTATTATTATTTTGCCGTGACATTCCAGTGCAACCCTCTCCAGGAAAGGAAAGTTGTTGGAGTGGACTCGATTCTATAAAAGGCATTACTAGATTATGGCGTTTTAGAATCGTGGTTTTTATTAATTTATTTAATTTTTTTTCCAACCTGTCCCTTTTCCTCAAATGCACCAAATGATGTCGAGCATGGTGCCATGACGTCCCCACACACTGCCCTGCTATAATCTTTTTTCCCACTCACATTTATGATGGATTAAATGGGGCCGGTCTCAATTTGGTTACTTTAACAGTACTTTTTACCTAAGGTAACGTCCCTGTGCACAACCACTGTCCAGGTGCTGGTGATGTGCAGTAAGAGTAATCCAAGTAAATGAAGGATGAATCACCGCACACTGGTATCTTTGCTGGTAGTTTATTTGGTGAACAACACGTTTCGCTATGGCTTCATCAGGTTCACTCTGGCATTACGCATGTCACCCAAAGGTGTGTGCAACTGGTTTCCCAATGTTGCATTACACAATCCTTGGTTGGAACGGCATGAATCAGTACAGTCAAGAGGTCAAGTTCTCCAGGAAGAACTGGTGCACACGACATGATGAGTAAATGTGCACACGACAAGAAAGTGATGTGGCTTTGTTTACACTCTGCGATAGTGCAAGACGGCCAGTGAGTGAGCAGCAAGTGCATGGAAAATAAGTGGTCTGGCTAATCTATTGCCAGGCCATCATATCAGTGGAACTGTATTAATAAAGTACACATAGGAGTGGCTCAGGAGCTACATACACACATGCACACACTCCGGCATGCGCACACACACACCTGCACACACACACACACACACACACACACACACACACACACACACACACACACACACACACACACACACACACACACACACACACACACAAATATTTGTGAACCCACACGCATTCCTTATGCACATTCCACTCTCACACACTTGTCAACTCCCACTCTGGCTGCAGGTGAAGTTGAGATTGAAGTTTGGCAATGCTGAAAAAAAATACTACTCCTAAGTTTCCTAATGACGTGACAGTATTTCAGGTTAATTGGTTCCATTTCCATGTGTGTCTGAGCAGTAGTCATGCAGTTTGTAATGATTGCTATGCAGATGACATCTGTGTCGCCTGGCTTCTGTGTGAACCAGGAAGGGTGACGCGTGGACTGCCGTCCATGGGTACCACAGGACTCGAAAAACTCAGATTGGTGGGATGTCACTTTTTTACAAATTGAAATACCAATAAAGACGTACAAGAATAAATGGCACAGAATAGTGGGAATAAATAGTTAAAAAAAGACATCACAATTTTAAAGAGCAATCCAGGTAGAGTGAGAGACTGACAATAAAAAAGACGATTAAACTACCAGACATATGAACAAATCTGTCAACACTCAACAGTGACTGTCGACTGAGCTTGAAGGAGTACCCTGCAGATGTGTGTATGGTGTGTCTGTCTGTCTGTCTGTCTGTCTGTCTGTCTGTCTGTCTGTCTGTCTGTCTGTCTGTCTGTCTGTCTGTCTGTCTGTCTGTCTGTCTGTCTGTCTGTCTATCTATCTATCTATCTATCTATCTATCTATCTATCTATCTATCTATCTATCTATCTATCTATCTATCTATCTATCTATCTATCTATCTATCTATCTATCTATACAAGACAACGGCATGCAGTGACAGTCAGGCTGTATATTGTTGCTCCTGTTGAAGAGTAATTGTTGAAGAAGAAAATATTTACTGTAATTTGCACCTTTTTAATCTGTTGATGCCATCTTAAGCGCTGCTCTTCAGAAATCGGCATCTTTTGTTTGTAATCAATGATCATATGAGTAACAATTAGAAAACAAATAGATAAGAAAAGAACAACAAATAGTAGTAATAGAGATATTAACATTGACATTGGCATACCGGTATCTCCTGCAAAAATCTTGCGTCAGCAGATTCCACCTTACATGCCGTTAGCATTGCAGACACATTTCTGTCTTATCCCCCTGGAGATAACGCATCATTCCTCTGACGTTACAGCAGGCTAGACAGCTACTGACAAGCCTAGTTGGTCTGACCAATTGGCACCACTACATCATGTCTATTTTCCTTCTAATAAACAGTCATAACAGGATCACCTGTTATCTAGTATGCTCCAGGGTTGGTTTGTTGTTAATGGCGATGTGTGTTTGATTTTCTGGCCGAGGAGGGAGGAAGAGGAGAGAGAGACCGAGACAGACAGATAAACAGACAGACATGGAGAGAGAGAGACAGACAGACAGACGGACATGGAGAGAGAGGCAACAAACAGGGGGACAAATAGACCTGGGAAGGGTGGAATGCATGCATGAAAGGGTGAACATGAGAAATACAGAGAGAAAGAGCGCGCAAGAGATACCTACAGAGTGTGTATGTGTCGGAGAGAGGGAAGATGTAGCGTGTGTGTGTGTGTGTGTGTGTGTGTGTGTGTGTGTGTGTGTGTGTGTGTGTGTGTGTGTGTGTGTGTGTGTGTGTGTGTGTGTGTGTGTGTGTGTGTGTGTGTGTGTGTGTGTGTGTGTGTGTGTGTGTGTGTGTGTGTGTGTGTGTGTGTGTGTGTGTGTGTGTGTGTGTGAGAAGAGGTAGCGTGCGTGCATGCGAGAGACAGACGGACAGACCTGAGAAGGGTGGAAAAAGACAGAGAAATGTTGAACATGAGAAGACCTGACAAATGGAGAGAGATAGATGCCTACAGTATGTGTGTGAGAGGGAA
>NC_085860.1:18129540-18182040 GCF_034702125.1 Engraulis encrasicolus
TGGAGAACCGCATTCCGTATGCGGTTGGGGTCCGGATAGTCCGGTGCGGAAGAAAGTCTATATCCGAGAGCCTCCGCATACGTTAAAATATTTCAACTCGTCCGGAAAATACCGTGCCTGACCGTGCGGTAAAGAGAGCTGTTGCTATGGTGATGATAAACACTTTAGGATTTCCTGCGGATCTTCTAAAAAAATAATAGATAAATATCAAAATTACGCCGTTTTAAGCTGTTAAAAACGGCGATAATGTTCAAACTTTATCATTATATAATCCACACTAGATAGGTGAACAAGAAAACAAGCAGTTATGATTTGATACGAAATTATGAAAACCAAATTCATCACCATACACTGCAATACTTTTCACACATTATCTTTATCAGTAACACAATTTTTTTGGTGTGCAAATAAAGAAGTTTGGTGGCATTTTCTGCTCCGTCCGCCATGTTTCAAACCAGCCACTACTAGACCTTGCTTGTGGGAGTTTTTCTGAGGTAATAAGGTGTCCACTTGGTGGCTACCACTCCGGTGATGCGGTGACCGTATTGCCCAGTGTGCAGCAGGCTTTAGTCAACCAGAAATAATTTCTTCCTCTTATACACACCCACACTCACACACACACACTTAAATATCGGAATCCACTTTCCACACTCTTTAAGTGACTTTAGTCAGAATAAGAGTAACCCTCCTCAATAAAAGTAACCCCTTTGTGTTTCCCTTTTTCTGTCTCTGTCTGTGCCCTTCTTCTTTTCTCTTTATCTATATCTGCAAATGATTGAACCGTCTGCATCGCTTGAAATCCCCAGGAAATCCAGGTATCTTTTTCTCCAGTGTTTTCACACTACACACACACACCTGTTGGTGACATCACTGTGTGTACCACCATGCATTTCTTTTCACATAGCTCAGATATTTTAACCCCCTTTGTTAGTGTTATCATTAACTTGCACACTTGACTGCACCCGTATTTTTAGATGTATGACGTTCATTAGGTCTAATTGTTTGTTTTAGACATGTGAAAGTTTTTATCTTTTACCTGACAACTTCCGTCTTCATCAGAGGGTCACATGGATGTTGATGCGTGACGTGTTTTGAAATCTTAAAATCAGCTGATGTTGTGATGATGACATTGCACGTCACACATCGACACCCATGTGAGACAAACATGTCAGGTAAAAGATAAAACTTTAACATGTCGTCTGAAGCAAAGGAAGCTTAAAGAATTGACCGGCATTTTTACACTCTTTGAATTAGGCTCTTTATGTTTTAACTTAATTATACTAATGCCTATGTTGCCATCAACTGTTGCTAAGCCCATAGATGTGACAATGGCAATAAACATGGACAAACAAGCAATTTTTTTTTAACTTGGACATCTAACTCTGTCCTTCTCTACACCTCTCATCCCCCTCTATTGCTCTCCTTTCTCCCTTTATCTCATCCCTTCATCTCATCTTTTCCTCTCATACCTCCCTTTGCTTTCCCTCTCATCCTTCCTCCCTATTCTCCCTTTCTCTCTTGTATTCTCTGTTTTAATTTGTTTCTCTCCTGCTGGCCCTCTCTGCCCCTCCCCTTTCTCTCTATCCCTCCCTCTCTCCCTTCACCTCATCCCTCCCTCTACCTCTCCCTCCATACCTTCACTTCATCATCCTTCTCTCTACCTCTCCCTCCCCTCACTTCATCCCTCTCTCTACCTCTCCCTCTCTTCACCTCATCCCTCTCTCTACCTCTCCCTCCCTTCACATTATCCCTCTCTCTACCTCTCCCTCCCTACCTTCACTTCATCCCTCTCTCTACCTCTCCCTTACTTCACCCCATCCTTCTTTCTACCACTCCCTCCCTCCGTTCACCTCATCCCTCTCTCTACCTCTCGCTCCCCGTCTTCACCTCATCCATCTCTCTTCCTCTCCCTCCCATCACTTTATCCTTTTCTCTGTCTCTACCTCTCCCTCCCTCCCTTCACTTTATCCCTCTCTCTACCTCTCCCTCCCTTCACCTCATGCCTCTCTCTATCCTTCCCACCTTCACCTCATCCCTCTCTCTACCTCTCCCTCTGCCAGGTCTCTGAGTGTGAGTAGTGTGTCTTCTGAGTCGTCTGCCTCGTCCAGTAGTAGTTCTGTGCGTAGTGCCGACTCTGACGACATGTACGCTGACTTGGCCAGTCCCGTGTCCTCGGCCAGCTCGCGGTCGCCTACGCCAGGACACCCCCGCAAGGGCCGGGAGGGCAGGGAGGGACGTGAGGGCCGCGGGCCCCCCAGGGACAACCAGGGGCCAAACAAAGACAGAGGTACGCACGCACGCGCGCACGCACACACGCACGCACGCACGCACACACACACACACACACACACACACACACACACACAGACAACCAGGGGCCCAACAAAGATAGAGGAACACACACAAGCGTGCACATGCACGCACACACATACACAGACAGACAACCAGGGGCCCAACAAAGATAGAGGAACACACACACACACACACACAGACAAGCGTGCACGCACACGCACACGCACACACACACACACACACACACAGACAACCAGGGGCCCAATAATGATAGAGGATCTCACTCACACACACGTGCACATGCACGCACACACACACACACACACACACGTGCACATGCAAGCACACACACACAGGGCAAACAGGGGCCCAACAAAGGCAGAGGTACGCGCACACACACACCCACACACATGCACCCATGTGCGATAGGAATAGGACTACATTTCCAAATATTCGATATACATTCGAATTTAGAGTAGTCTTTTTGAATTCTAAAATTCAAAGGGCCAGCCATTCAAGGGCCACATAAAAATTCTGTGTTGACCTTCCTTAATGTGTTAAGTGACAATGAAGATTAGAACATAGTTTCGTGAAATTTCAAAATTTGCTTAGCAAATGTGAATGTATGGTGTGTCAGAAAGTCCCCCCACACACTGTTTATAGCCAAAGAGAAGCCTTGCATGTTGTGCGTCAACAGGAACGGGGCACTGCATTTACCAATAAATCATTCACACTGTAAATCTGCACTTTTTGATGGATTTGTAAACATGGACTATAATCTGCAACTATTTGGGAATCATTCCATGTATTTTACTTCTGCTTTGGTAACAACAAGGCTTTTCCCAGGTAAACTACCCTTACCAGTGCCAACAGTGTGTCAATAGCTAACGCCAATAAGCTATTATATCTTGCTCACAGCAGGAACTATAATCTGTAACTATTTGGGAATTATTTCGTATAAAGTTGATTCTGATTTGGCATTGCAAAAGCAAACTTTTCCACAGTAAGCTACACTTATACAGCTGTTAGCCTACGCTAGTGCCAATGTTGTATGTCAATGGTCAATTTTACGGATAGTGATCATCGATTTTCTAATAGTGTGTGGCAGCAATTACTATCCCTAGTGCATACACACACACACACACACACACACACACACACACACACACACACACACACACACACACACACACACACACACACACACACACACACACACACACACACACACACACACACACACACACACACACACACACACGCTCCCGTTTGCCCATGCCAGACCACTCCTGCAAAGCACTCACATAATTGTTCAATATGCATGTGTCTGTGTGTACAGGCTCACAGAGGCTCGTAGAAATGCGCAGCCACACATTGCTGCCACACATACGCTTGCCACACGTTGGTGCTGGCTGCATATGTGTTCCTGGCTGGTGAAGAGTGGTTATCGTAACTGACGACCATTAATCTGATCTGTTTATGGAACATGTGCAAACCGTGCAAAAAAACAAAAAGTCTTTGTTGACAAACAGTGCGTGTTTGCCTGCGGCACAGAAAGACGTCACTATCGTTTTTTCCAGAGGTGTATATTTAGAGTGCATGCCGAGCAGTTGTGGCATTTTAAGCATTTTAAGCTTCATGCTAGTGACAATAGGGCAGCAAGTTTGTTTTCTATTATATTATATTATATTACATTACATTATATTATATTATATTATCCATTATTCCATTATATGATTATATTATTTTCCATTATATTATCTATTCCATTATATTCTAGTCTTGTCTACCGTCCTATTTTTCTACTTGCAATTTAGTGCAATTGGGCACACACGCATGCACGTGCACACATGCACATGCGCACACACACGCGCGTGCGCGCACACACACGTTTTTCTATGCTTGATAGGATCGTCATTGGCTCTCATTATAATTAAACCAGAGTGCTAAGTCCACCATCCAGAGCCCTAACCTGTCAGCAAAGGATTTTGTTTTTACTTCAACTTTTGTCAATAACTACCAAATAACCAAGAATAGACAGCGTCAGTAGTATCAGTAGTTGTAATGACAATCATTATGTCCTCATAGGTAAGGTAAGGTAAGGTAAGGTAACTTTATTTGTACCCGAAGGTAGATTTGGTTGCAGGCAAAAGTAGCAAAAGCTTACACAGAAAGTACTGACACACAAAAGTACTGACACACAAAAAAACTAATAAGCACACATGGCAGGCACGCATGCATGCACGCGCGCGCACGCACGCACGCACACACACACACACACACACACACACACGTATAGTATTATTATCTTTGTGAGGACCTTCCATTGACTCCAATGCATTTTACTAGCATTCAGAGCTAGTGAATGCTAAACTGTGCCCTGACCAAAACCATCCCCAACCCTAACTTGTCAGTAAACAAATGTTTTTGAACTTTTTCATTCTTTCATTAACACCATATTTAATGGCTGTGAGGACAGACAAAAATGTCCTCGCAACCACAAATGACCTCACAGAAGAGGTGAAATGTCAGGTTTTGGTCCTCACAATAGTAGTATAACAAGCGCATACGTGGACACACACACACACACACACACACACACACACACACACACACACACACACACACACACACACACACACACACACACACACACACACACACACACACACACACACACACACACACATACACACACACACAATTAATAAAAGCACTTCAGTACACAATTAATAAAAGTGCGTGCTCACACACACACACACATACACAGTTAATAAAAGTACCCTACTCTACTCTACACACACACTTATAAACAATTGTGCATATACAGAGGTAACCAAGGAAGGAACTTTGTATTTCCTCTGGAAGTCACACAGGTCCTTTTTAGAGTAAAGTCTCGTGAGTCACTGATGTCACTACACAAAAGGCAGAGCGCTGTGTACTCCGCACCCTCTGTGTACTTAGTGCTGTCATCGTAGTGTGGTTGGAGCTGTGGCTCTTTCACTTTTGCTGTAGATAGACAATCATGCTGACCATGTTGATCCGTTGGTAGCTTTGGGTGTTTTTTCTTATGATTTAATTTCCTCCCCCCAAATTCCTTAGGATATTTTTTTTTCTGTTTGTGTGTGACCTTGTTTGTGAAAAAGACTCGTGAATAGGATGCATGTGTGTATCCTCTTTTCGTTCTTCATGAGTGGTCACGCCAACTCAGCGTTTTCTACGGTGTCCGCGCGTGTGCGTGCGTGTGCGCCCGCGCGCGTCTAGACAAGAATGTCGGTGTTGTCCGGGAGAAACCTTGCAGCTCCACCTATCACTTGCTAATTATTTATTATTGGCATTTTAAAACATATAAATCAGTACTGTTGGCCATTTCTATGAGAATATGACTTTTATAAATTATTGCATGCAATCTTTTTATTTTCAAAAATAATGGTTTTAAAGGGACACTGTGTGAGATTTTTAGTTGTTTTTCTTCCAGAATTCATGCTTCCCATTCATTAATGTTACCTTTTTTATGAATACTTACCACCACCATAAAATTCTAAGTATTCATTATGACTGAAAAAATTGCACTTTTCTTACATGAAAAGGGGGATCTTCTCCATGGTTCGCCATTTTGAATTTCCAGAAATAGCCATTTTTAGCTGCAAAAATGACTGTACTTGGACCATACTAGAAAATATTAGTTTATTACTTTGGAAACTTTCATGAAAAGTTGAAATTTGGCAATAGGCAGCCCATTTTCAATTTGCAGCATAGTTCCAGTACCCTTTTTGACCATTTCCTGCACAGTGTCCCTTTAAAGGGACACTGTGTAAGATTTGTAGTTGTTTATTTCCAGAATTCATGCTGCCCATTCACTAATGTTACCTTTTTCATGAATACTTACCACCACCATCAAATTCTAAGTATTCATTATGACCGGAAAAATTGCACTTTTCAAATGTGAAAAAGGGGATCTTCTCCATGGTCCGCCATTTTGAATTTCCAAAAATAGCCATTTTTAGCGGCAAAAATGACTCTACTTGGACCATACTAGGAAATATTTGTTTATTACTTAGTAAACTTTCATGTAAAGATCAAATTTGGCAATAGGCTGCCCAGTTTCAATGAGAAGCATAGTTGCAGTACCTTTTTTGACCATTTCCTGCACAGTGTCCCTTTAACTAAATCATTAAAAAAAATTGAGAGAAACAAGGTTTCTGCCAGACAGCGATGACATTCAATTTAAACTGTGTGTTGGAAGCGTCATAGCTCAGTGGGGCCCTTCAGGTACCCGACTTTGAATCCAGGGTTCGGGTTTGAGTCTGACCCGAGGTCATTTCCCCATTCTTCCGCACGTCTTGCTTCCACTCATTTTCATTTCCTGTCATTCACTCGCTCCTGTTCTGTCCAAATAATGGCATAAAAGACCAAAGAATATCTGATTTAAACAGTGTGTGTATTTGTGTGTGTGCGCACCTGTGTGTGTGTGTGTGTTTTTGCGTGTCTTTGTCCCTATGTGAACAAGCATATAATGTCTCCTCCCCCCCTCTCTCCCTCTTCATCTCTCTCTCTTTCTATCTCTCTCTCTCTCTCTCTCTCTCTCTCTCTCTCTCTCTCTCTCCCTCCCTCCCTCTCTCTCTCTCTCTCTCTCTCTCTCTCTCTCTCTCTCTCTCTCTCTCTCTCTCTCTCTCTCTCCCCCTCTCCCTCTCCCTCTCCCTCCCTCGTCTCTCTCTGTCTCTCCCTCTCCGTGCAGGCAAGCCCCCAAAGAAAGAGGAGCCCTTCAGAGACGAGCGGAGGCGTATGAGTCCGTCAGGGCCCCCCTTCAGGCCCGGCTCGGGCGGCTCCATGCAGCGATCGGGCCCCAGCAACAGGGGCCACCCCATGCACCCACACCACATGGGGCCCCCGGGGGGCTACGGATCACACAAGGACATCAAGCTCACCCTGCTCAATAAGGTAACACACACATGCATATACACACACACACACACACACACACACACACACACACACACACACACACACACACACACACACACACACACACACACACACACACACACACACACAGAAACAGAAGGCACCACCTTACCTGCATCACATGGGTTCCCAGAGATGGTTTGGCTCACATGAACACATCAAGCTCACGCTGCTCAATAAGGTACACATGGAGAGCTAAGTTGCAAAACAACGTATATCCATTTCAGAACATTTTGGCAAATGTGTACTTTTGTTTTAAGCAGTGCATTACAAAATGCATTTCATATACAGTATATGTTCAAAAAGTATGTTCTCAAAATGGGTGAATGCCAACAATTCACACACGTCTGAACAGTCGTTTTCAATAATAAAAGACAGAAGTCAAAAAATGGCATTAAAGGCATTTTGCAAGGAAACTCTGAAAATACTCATATGTACATGTGCAGAAATACACACGTACACAGATGCGGGCCCACCCTGTTATCTGCAGAGAGAGCGAGCGAGAGCGCCATGTCAGGCAGCTACGTCAGCATGGGACACCTGGGTACAGCTTGCACAAGGATGCCAAGCTCACCCTACTCAACAAAGTAACATACATCATGTGCAAACAAGCGTGTACACACACACACATGCACACACATGCACAAGCACGCACACACACACACAGGCGTCATAACAACTTTCTCAAGCTACGATGATAACAGGTCCAGAGCTATTTAAGTCTTCCATGCGCTGCATTCTACAACTGTATCTTGTCATCAGTTTCCATGAGAGTGAGAGTGCTTATATATAGATGGCAGACAGGTAGAAGTTGTTTAGGAAAGACGCATGCCATCATCACTAGCCTCTTGAAGTGTTTTTTAGAAACTAAAAGCATGTGGCCCTTAAAGGGCAACTCCTGCCAATTTCAATGTGCTGTTGTATTGCTCACGCTACCCTTGACTTGTCAGTACCCGATGATGCAGCAGTTTTTGGCCCAGCCCTTTCTGAGATATGAGCTATTCTAATGGGAGCAACTTTTGCTTACATTTTTTTTTTTAAATGAGCATAGGCCTACTCCAAATATTTTCCCAAAAGGTATCGCTGTTTGCTAGCTGTCTGCTGATGATGCATAACCTTTTGGATGTTTTTGGGAATACATAAAAATGTTTTTTTGAAATGTAAACAAAAGTTGCCCCCATTACAATAGCTCATATCTCGGAAAGGGCTGAGCCAAAAAATGCGGCATCACCGGGTACTGACAAGTCAAGGGTAGCGTGAGCAATACAACAGCACATTGAAATTGGCAGGAGTTGCCCTTTAAGGGAAGTCTGTTTATGGAACATGTGCAGACTGGGTATTGCAAACTTGACAAAGGGAGGCAGATCGCATGTGACAAGCAGTGATTGAGCGTGACAGGTATACTACTGACAAAATCTTCACCTTTGTTTATATCCTGCCAGAGGTATTTATAGTACATGTTTGCCTGTATTTTAAGTGCATGCATGTATTTTTAGTACATGTTGTACCTAACAATTATTGCAATCTGACAAGAAATGAGTGAAAGACAGGTGTACTGAATCATGACCAGGTGTGCAGCATTGCTTTTGTCCTGCCAGAGGTATATTTTTAGTGCGTGCCGAGCAATAATAGAAATGTTCTCCCATGTTTTCCTCATTGTTTGCCACGACCTATATTTTTAAGAGGTTTCATTTTTTTGCAGAGATCGTATGAAGGATGCTTAAGCTGTGTGTTTCTGTATGTTTTCGATTAAACCAATGGCAATAGCACATCTAAGCTAGAAATGCACTCAGTGCAGACCTCTGCCAAGGAAGCTGTTTGATAGAACATTTGACTGTTACACCCTCATTTTTTATGTCTTTTTGCCTTGTTTTTGTGGAGTTGGAAACTGGAATGCAAAATTCGCCCCATTCGTGCAATGGTGAAGAATCTTTTTCAAAATTCCTACCAAAACGGAATCAAAATGGTTCCTTGTGTTATTTCCAACAACACATATTTTCATCAAAATCCGTGCATAACTTTTTGAGTTATCCTGCTGACAGACAGACAAACAGACGCACCCAAAAGCATAACCTCCTTAGCGGAGGTGATAAAACTGAAGTATTGAAAAATATCCCTTTCCTTTTCAAAATGTATGTCCAGCAATCTCTTCTAAAGGGAAGCATGTAGAGCTGGAATGCATTTCTCGAAACCATAGTTGCTAACTGCATTAGCTACTTTGTTGTTTGCAATGCAATTTCCCACTGGTAACTACCCAAGTTGCTAACTGGCTAACAACGACGCTTTTGAGAAATGCACCCATGGAATGTAGTGAGCTGGAACTACACTTAAGCCATGAAGACATAAAAGCTTTCATCCAGGTTTGATTGTTGATATGCCCGTCATCATTCCTCCGTTTTTCCCCTTGTATTAAAGGGACACTGTGCAGGCAATGGTCAAAAAGGTACTGCAACTATGCTGCTCATTGAAACTGGGTTGCCTATTGCCAAATTTGATCGTTACATGAAAGTTCACTGAGTAATAAACTAATATTTTCTAGTATGGCCCAAGTACAGTCATTTTTGCAGCTAAAAATGGCTATTTTTGAAAATTCAAAATGGCAGACCATGGAGAAGATCCGCCTTTTCATATATGAAAAGTGCAATTTTTCCAGTCATAATGAATACTTAGAATTTGATGCTGGTGGTAAGTATTCATGAAAAAGGTAACATTAGTGAATGGGCAGCATGAATTCTGGAAATGAACAACTAAAAATCTTACACAGTGTCCCTTTAAGTTTGCAGTGGTATCCCCTTGCTGTAATAGTACTTCTTTGTTGTGGCTTTTCTATTGAAATGTTATCGCTGCTAAGTGAGATAAGCATGTGTGACAGTAAGATCATTAACAACAACAAATAATTCGAGTGAATTCCTGTGTTGGGCGTGTGTGCGTGTGTGTGTTCGTGTGTGTGTGTTTGTGTTCATGTGTGTGTGTTCCTGTGCGTGCGTGCGTTCGTGTGTTCATGTGTTCATGTGTGTGCTTGTGTTCATGTGTGTTTGTGTGCGTGTGTGTGTTCCTGTGCGTACGTGTGTGTGTTTATGTGTGTGTGTGTTCCTTTGTGTACGTACGTGCGTGCGTGCGTGCGTGCGTGCGTGTGTGTGTGTGTGTGTGTGTGTGTGTGTGTGTGTGTGTGTGTGTGTGTGTGTGTGTGTGTGTGTGTGTGTGTGTGTGCGTGTGTGTGTGTGTGTGTTTGTATGCAGCAGCAGCAGCCAGATCGAGGCAACAGGAAACGTTTTTTCCCATCCGATAAGGAGCGGCCAACATCCCCCCTCAGCAAGAGGATAGCCATGTCCCCAGACAGAGGTGAGCACATACCTGCACGCACGCACGCACACACACACACGCACACACACACAGCCATGCACACTAGGGCTGGGTACTGCCAACCACCTAGCCATACCATACACATCCTGATACAGGGGTCACGATACGATACCATACGTATCACTATACATGTGCTTTCCAGTATGGCGACACACATCAAATTATTTTAGGCCTTAAGTTTTCAGTTTCTCTTTTTTTTTTTTTTTTTTTTTTTTACATTTTTAAGGTTTTTTTCTGTAGAGCAAGTTAGATTGTAGTGAATGCAAAACACTGCCTTCACAAAACTGTCGGCCTGCTGTTCATGATTAGTTGGCCTACTCTTCATTGACTAGTTTAAGCAGACTTTTTTGTCAGTTTTAACTTATGTGGTTGTCCCCGTGTGTTTTGAGTGGCAGGTCGGGACAGGAGGATGCCTGGAGGACGACCCCCCCTCTCCCCCAGAATGGAGAGGCCCCGAGGCCAGGGCCCCCGCCTCATGCCCCCACCTGGGGAAAGGTGCGTACAGAAGAGGAGACGCCTCTCACCTGTGCTTCGATACACACACACACTCACACTCACACACTGCACAGATTCACAATATATGTGTACAGGACTCATGTACACCTGACAACTGGCCAAATGCTGGTGAAAGCTGGCTGGTAGTAAAGAGAAGTTACTAGCCACTTTGACTGGTAGTGAGTGTGCGATTGGCTCGTAAGATTTAAATTCTACCAGCCAAATTGACTAGTGATGAAAAAGGTGCGTACAGGAGACACGTCTCACATGTGCTTCCATACACACACACACACACACACACACATAACATTGCACACATTCACAATATTCAGTATGTGTACAGAGCTCTAAATTAACACCTAACAACTGACCAGATGGTAGTGAAAATTCTTTTTTGCTGGTAGAAAAGAACTGACTGCATGACTGACAAAACAGCCAGTAACATGTTGTTCAGTGTCTGATTGCCTGTATTGCTTCATAACTGATAAAAAAAAATGAAATGTAAAAATGTAGACATGTAATGCATTACAATGAATCATAGAATTGGATTGAATCGATGCGAAACGAAATCTCCCGAATTGTAATCGAATCATGAAGGCCGTGCCAATGCACACCACTACTGATCTATACATTTATGTGAATACAACACCATACATGGGCCAACATCACTCACAAACTCGCATATCCACATATTGAATTCCATACACGTTGTATCTGCTAGTGTTGTTGATGGTGACTAGGTCCTCCCATGTAAGTCGGTTTGGTTGAAAAGTGGTATTCCAAATGTAATATAATGTGATGTAATGTATTGAATTTTTAAAAATCACAGTATGTGACGTGAGTGCTGAGCGCTGCTCACATCCCCATCTGCTGGGCCACAGCTTCCTCTTGGCCGGGTACATCCTCTCTCCACAACACAGTGGCCTTTATAGACCAGCTCACCATTACAGCTCATAAAAAGCCCGGAGAAGGGGCCGTGTCGTGTCGTGTGTATGAGATCTGCAACTAAGGACACAAGCACAAGCATAAACATAAACACTCGCGACGATCCCTAGCCTCACGCTGTCACATACAGCACTATTCTCCTCCCCCAAGTCCAGCAACTAACACGCATGTACATGTGCGCGCACGCACACACACAGCATTACTTTATAGGAACCAATTCATATTATTTATATATATATATATATATATATATATATACATATTATTTATATATATATATATATATATATATATATTCACATATTATTTTCAGGTTTTATCTTATCATCTACATATATACAGTGCCCTCCATAATTATTGGCACCCCTGGTTGAGATGTGTTTTTTAGCTTCCAATTATTTTATTTTTTTTCTAAATAATAAGGGATCTAAATGGAAAAAAAGAGAAAAATCCAACCTTCAATACAAGTGCATTTATTCAGTGGGGAAAAAATCCCACATAAAGAAATAATTATTTGACATCAAATAATGTGTGTCACAATTATTAGCACCCCTGGTGTTAATATTTTGTACAACCCCCTTTTGCCAACAAAACAGCACCTAATCTTCTCCTATAATGTTTCACAAGATGGGAAAAGACAGAAAGAGGGATCTTCAGCCATTCCTCTTTGCAGAATCTCTCTAAATCATCCAGAGACCTGGGTCTTCTCCTCTGTACTCTCCTCTTCAGCTCACCCCACAGGTTCTCAGTGGGGTTGAGGTCAGGGGACTGAGATGGCCATGGGAGGAGCTTGATTTTGTGTCTGGTGAACCATTTCTGTGTAGATTTGGCCATATGTTTAGGGTCATTGTCTTGCTGAAAGACCCAGTGACGACCCAGCTTCAGCTTTCGGGCAGAGGGCAACAGATTTTGATTTAAAATGTCCTGGTATTTCAAAGCATTCATGATGCCATGCACCCTAACAAGGTTCCCAGGGCCTTTGGAAGCGAAACAGCCCCACAGCATCACTGACCCACCCCCATACTTCACAGTGGGTATGAGGTGCTTTTCAGCATGCGCATCTTTCGTGGTACGCCAGACCCACTTAGAGTGTTTGTTGCCAAAAAGCTCAATCTTGGTCTCATCTGACCAAAGCACACGGTCCCAGTTGAAGCCCCAATACCGCTTGGCGAACTCTAGACGCTTGCGTTTATGATTGTGAGTGAGGAAAGGTTTTCTCCGTGCATGCCTCCCAAACAGCTTGTTGGCGTGTAGACAGCGCCTGATGGTTGATTTGGAGACTTTGTGACCCCAGGATGCTACCATTTGTTGTAATTCTGTAACAGTGAGCTTTGGAGATCTTTTGATTTCTCTTACCATCCTCCTCACTGTGCGTGGTGGCAAAATAAACTTGGGTCCTCGTCCAGGCTTGTTTACCACTGTTCCAGTTGTTTTGAACTTCTTAATTATTCCTCTCACAGTGGATATGGGCAGCTGCAGTTGAGTGGCAATCTTCTTGTAGACTCTGCCTGACCTGTGAAGGTCGACGCACATCTGCCTCACTTGTATGCTGTGTTCCTTTGTCTTTCCCATGTTTAAGAGTGGATAAGAGAAATGGCCTCGGTGTCACGTCATATTTATACCCCAGGGAAACAGGAAGTGATGAATTACTAATTAAATGTTCCTACATACTCTGGTAAACTTTGTAAACTACTGTAGAAATGACAGAAATGCTTCAATTATATTTATTTCCTGGGAATTGTTAAGGGTGCCAATAATTGTGGAACAGGTGATTTAATGAAAAATAATTATTTTTCAGTCAGGGATTTTTTTATTTTCTTACAATTCATTTGAGTTGAAGGCTACATTTTCCTACAATTTTCAGTGTGACAGTATTCTTCTGCAATAAACACTGAATTTATTTTAAGGCTTTTAACACATCTCAACCAGGGGTGCCAATAATTATGGAGGGCACTGTATCTATTTATTCTTATTGTGTTGACTGTGATTTCTGTTTGTCTTGTGTGTCTTTGTGCCATCACCAAAGCTAATTTTCCATTCCATGTAAATTTAATGGACAATAAAGAAGTCTAAGTCTAAAAAACTATAAACTAAATCAAACACTGGGTTTTTTTTCTTTGTTTTTGTTTTTGTGTGCGTGCGTGTGTGCGTGCGTCCATTCTCATATCTCTCCCCCTCTTCTTTTATGTTGTGCAGCCGAAAGCGACCGCTCTCCCCGTCGCCATCCCCCAAGTCTTCTGGCAAGGGTCCAGGGTCCATGCCGCCAGGCAAACCCACAGGCCCGGCCTCCTCTGGCTCTGCGGGCCCCGCCGGCTCTTCGGGCCCCGCCATGCCTTCCTCCGGGTCTGCGTCTGGCTCCAGCTCTGCCATGGGCGGTGCTGGTGCTGGTGGTGGTGGTGGTGCAGGAGGGTCGGGTTCTGGTTCTGGGAAGCCCAGCAACACGCTGAGCCGGCGAGAGGAGCTGCTGAAGCAGCTGAAGGCCGTGGAGGACGCCATCGCTCGCAAGAGAGCCAAGATACCCGGCAAGTAGAGCCGGCCGGACATACGGACAGACAAGATGGACGCACAGACAAGATGGACGCCAAACAACAACGGGCCGCAGATGACACGACACGACACACCGAAGGGAGGGGACCGCAGGAGGAGGGCGGAGGGGGGAGGAATAGAGAAGAGAAGAGCCACACCTCCCTCTCTCCTCTCCTCCCCTGCTGTCTTTGTTATTCTCTCTCTCTCTTTCCCTCTCCACCCCTGTTCATCTGCCGCCTCCTCGTCCTCGTCCTCTTCCTCCTCCTCCTCCTCTTCCTCCTCTTCTTTGTTCTTCCACCCCAAACACCCTCTCAGCTGAGCAAAGCGCTCTGGTGGCTGTTCATACAGTACGCATCGGTCTCGGCGGCTGTTCGTACAGTACTCACGGCTCTCGCTGCAGAGAGGAAAATGGAGGCATGGACTAGCAGTTTGAAGACAGGATGGACAGACGGATTGATGTAAAGATGGATGGATGGACGGACGGACGGACGGACAAATAAAAAATAAAGAAAAGCAACAGCAAAAACAAACAATCTAAAGCAGCAGAGAGCGTGGGCCGCCGCTGGAGATGCCAGTCTTGGTTTGTGTGTGTCCTTTTGGGAGGGGTTTGTGTAGATTTTATACGGATGTTGTAGATGTGTGGAGAGGGAAGAGGTCACCCCTCTCCTCTCCTCTCCCTGAAATGAACTCTAGGAGATTTTCTTTTTCATTTTTTATTTTTATTTTTTATTAATAACAAACAATAAATACAGTTCATCTCTCCAGGTTCACTAAAAAAAGGCCCTCTACCCCACCTCTTTCTGTCTCTCTCTCTCTCTCTCTCTCTCTCTCTCTCTCTCTCTCTCTCTCTCTCTCTCTCTCTCTCTCTCTCTCTCTCTCTCTCTCTCTCTCTCTCTCTCTCTCTCTCTCTCTCTCTACTCCCCCGTGTTCTTGTCCTGTTTGTGAATGGGAGCGCTGAGAATAGGAATTGCTGTGCTTGATGTACGATACACTGAAGATTCTGAAGATTAAGTGCGGCATCTCGATAACGTGGTGATTCACCTTACAGCTGCGCTTTATTTCTTGTCTATTTGATTTATACGACCCAACACCCTCCTCTCAGTCCCTTGCCAGTGACCCCTCCTCCACCTTGTCCAATGTGATGTTGACTATTTCTCATTTCAAACTCTCAACTGTTTCAAGTCCCTAAACTGTTTGGGTGTTTTTTTCAACTGGTCATCCTCCAAGTGTGTACAATTAATAGAAAGCCGAAGACAAGCAAGTTTCTTTTAAAAAGAAAAGTCTATTATTCTAGAGCTCGAATGACAGTGATGTGAAATATTGCTTTTTTTTTTTTTTTTAATTTTAAAAAATTGTTTCGTTTTCTAGCTCAACTCCAGTAATAAAAACAGTTTTACTCGTCCCTTGTTTTGTTTTTTAGTTGAGACAAGTGTGAGAGGTTGTATCTGGGACGTCTGAAAATGAGGAGCTGCTCCCTCGAGCTTTTTTGTGACAGGAAAAAAAAAGCTTCTAAATAAACTATTTTGATAAAGAGATTGACTGACTGTTTCCCCTTTGTCTGTTTTTTTTTATACTTTTGTTCTTTGCAGACCTCCATTCCATTACGGAAGTGTAGTTACATATCAAACGACAACTAAATTCCTCTCCGAGCCATTTCTGTGATGCGGTAATTCACATTTGAGCGTGTAATGTCCCTTCTTTTACATACTGTATGTCAAACCAGACAGTAAGCAAATGCTCAATGGTGTGCCTTACTGTACATTAGGGAGTAAAGATGTGGGGAAGTCGTGGTGTAGGTGTCTAGTGCATTCATTCGCATGCCGTGTTATATTTCTGTGATGCGGTAATTCACAGATACAGTCAATCCGGAAAGTACTCACAGCGCTTCACTTTTTTAAAATTTTATCATCTTACAGCCTTATTCCAAATGCTACAATTGAATTTCTCTTGTCAAAATCCTACACAAATTATTCCATTATGACCATGTGAAAAACAAGTTGTCTTGACAGTTTTGAAAATTTATAAAAATAAAAAACAAAGAAATCATATTTACAAAAGTATTCACAGCCTTTGCTTAATGCTTTGTACAAACACCTTTGGCAGCAACTACATTCATTTTTTCATTTCGAAATGAAAAGGGATTGAAAGGGAGGTCATCGGTGTGTGTTTCAACCTTTCAGTACATTGAAATTGTACATTTTGAGTCTGCACCTGGCTAAAATAGATGGGTGTGAGTTTTGAATGAAATCCTATGGAGAGTATCATGATCTGCTTCTGTAGTCACAGTGCATGTTGACATGCATGCTTCTTTAGGTGTTATTCATATTTCCAATGTTGACGGCATTCATACATCCCCAAACGATGTCAGTCCCACTACCATGCTTGACGAGCCAGATGATGCACTTTTTTGGTCAAATTCACTTTACCAACACACATGCTTGACACCATCTAAAGCAAATTTGTCTATCTTGGTCTCATCAGACCACACAACATGGTTCCAGTGATCCATATCCTTGGTCTGTTCATTTCTCTTGAGACCAAGATAAACAAATTTGCTTCAGATGGCGTCAAGCATGTGTGGTGGTAAACAAGTGAGTTTTACACAAAAAGTGCATCATCTGGCTAGTCAAGCATGGTTGAAGTGAAGCGCTGTGAGTACTTTCCGGATTGACTGTATGTAGGCTATGTATAGCGTTCATTAGTGAAAGCCCATTGAGAAACTCCAACTCCCATTGTCATTGTGACACAGCACTCCACAGCACACAAGTGAACACTGCACACTGCACACAACGAAATTGCATTTATGCCTCACCCGTGCAAGGGGGCAGCCCTCAGTGGCGCCCCATGGGGAGCAGTGCGGTGGGACGGTACCATGCTCAGGGTACCTCAGTCATGGAGGAGGATGGGGGAGAGCACTGGTTGATTACTCCCCCCACCAACCTGGCGGGTCGGGAGTCGAACCGGCAACTTCTGGGATGCAAGTCTGACACCCTAACCGCTCACCCATGACTGCCACCCATGACTCCCCATTATGTCTAACTGTTTAAATCACATTTGAGTTTTTCTTTTATATCACTTTTACACTTCTTTTACTTTTACCGATGAAGACGGAAGTTATACCGTCGAAACATGTCGGTTAAAAGATACAACTTTTACATGTCTGAAGTAAAAGAAAAACTCAAATGTGATTCACAGATATGAGTGTGCCGTGTCCCTTCTTTTACATACAGTCAAACCAGAGAGTAAGCAAATGCTCAATGGTGTGTCTTACATTAGTGAGTGAAGATGTGGGGAAGTCATGATGTAGGTGTCAAGTGCATTTGCATTGCATTACATTTAGTAGTCTGTATGGAATTCACCGACCTCTGCTGGAGAGGACCACGCTCAGAAACAGCTGATCATTTCAGCTCGTGTGTCCTTGTGTGTCCAACTGATAAGCAGTCACACCTTTCGGTTTCACTTTATTTACCTAAAAAGAAAAAGTCAAAACTCTCCAAGGGGACTTCGTGTGATGTCTGCTTTCTGATGGTGGATTTCAAGCCACTGTCAAGCCCATTTGTAGCCTAGGGCCTCCCCACACCGGTTCAAACAGAGTGTAGAGCACTACGCTGTAAGCGTTCAAGCGTTTTCAGTACAACCCTGCACACTGGTATTATCCGTGCTCTGCTGTTATGAAATTGACCACTCATTATGTATAAGAGAGTAGAGGAATGTGATGACACATCATATGAATGGGCAGTCATGGATAAACAGTTAGGTGTCGGACTTGTAGCCCAAAGGTTGTGGGTTCGACTCCCGACCCGCCAGGTTGGTAGGGCAGTAATTAACCAGTGCTCTCCCCCATCCTCCTCCATGACTGAGGTACCCAGCGAACGATACCGCGCACTGCTCCCTTGGGGGTGACATTAGGGGCGGCTCCCTTGCACGTGTGAGGCATAAATGCAATTTTGTTGTGTGCTGTGTCACAATCAGTAAAACAGTATATCAGTGGTTCCCAAAAAAAAATCAGCAGGGACCCCCCTTTTGGACTGTTCACTAATATTGTTAGAAAACCACAAGACTGCAAATACATATTAAACACACAAGTGAATACAAGTCCCTTTTGTCTGCAACCCCCCTTCAGTACCTCCGCGACCCCCATAGGGGTCCCGACGCCCAGTTTGGGAACCACTGCAGTACATCATTGCACACATCGTCAACAGGTCACTACATATGAGAAGACAGGGTGCATCATCACCGTAAATGGATGTTTCACTCGTTTGGTTGTGGATGCAGAGGAGTGTTAGCCATGTAGATCTACCTTCCCATCAGGGCTGGAGTGCACCTGAGTAAGGCATTTTTTATTTTTTACCTTTATTTAACCAGGGAAATAAAATCACATTGAGAATAAAATTCTCTTTTACAAGTGAGCCCTGGCCAAGGCGGCAGCACACATTACATTTACAGGACACAGACAAAACAGAACAAATTAATATGGATGAAGAGATAAAATTACACAATAAAAACCATAAAATAATAAACATAAAACAAGATTAAAAAGAGATTACAAGATTAAAAGCAAGTGCATACAGATTTAAAAGTGTCATTAAGATAGGCTTTAAACTCAGACATAATAACAGCAAGCTTAAGAGATTTTTGAAGCTCATTCCAGTGAGTTGGGGCACAATGAATAAAAGCAGTTTTACCAAATTCTGTTTTTATTATGGGGACATTTAAAACAATGTAGCTACTTGATCGGGCATCTAACCAAACCTGGCCTCAGGGAGATCCCTGGGGGAAGATGGGGTGGGGATGGACATCATAATAAGTGTCAGGCAAAAAGGTTGTGAAGTATAATATAATGTTTTTGTTGATTCATTGTCATCGCTCCTGGAGTAAGTTTCTCGACAGCATCGTTGCTAACTAAGTTAGCAACTTACTGAGTTGAAATGCAATTTCCCATTGGAAACCTAGTAAGTTGCTAACTGGTTAGCAACGATGCTTTTGAGAAACGGGGTCCTGGATAGCACCTCAATCCCAAAGGGTGTGCCCAGGAGTGGGAAACGACATCAAGGCTGTGTGTGTTCCACATTGGTCCCTGATTTTTCTCTAATCATTTCTCCATTGTGATCTATCACAATTCCACAGGTGGACTTCCCTTTGGAGTTTATAAGTACTGTGTGTGTGTGTGTGTGTGTGTGTGTGTGTGTGTGTGTGTGTGTGTGTGTGTGTGTGTGTGTGTGTGTGTGTGTGTGTGTGTGTGTGTGTGTGTGTGTGTGTGTGTGTGTGTGTGTGTGTGTGTGTGTGTGTGTGTGTGTGTGTCCACCTGGCAAGATGGATGCAGGGAGAGTACACTCAGGGAGTCCCCAAGCTAGTATGCTGCTTTAGCAGCACATACTAGTTCCACCGGCATCAAATAATGCAATAATGCAACCTTGGTGCAGTTCAGCTCCCTCTTACCTGACAAATGTCATTTCAATTCTGTCTCTAATATATTTCCCTTTGATGTCTACTGAAGTATGTTGTTACTACTAAAGCAGTGGAATCTGTGGAATAATTTTAGCATAATATTAAATAATTTTGATATTGCTTGCCATTTATTCAGAACTCCAAACTATCAATTAGAATTGAGGTGTGTGTGTGTGTGTGTGTGTGTGTGTGTGTGTGTGTGTGTGTGTGTGTGTGTGTGTGTGTGTGTGCGTGCGTGCGTGCGTGCGTGCGTGCGTGCGTGCGTGCGTGCGTGCGTGCGTGCGTGCGTGCGCGCGCGCGCGCGCAAATTAGACCACAAAGTGAGTGAACTGACCTGTGTGTTCAATTACTCCTCCATTACAAGATGTTGACATTGCCTATCCCACTGATGTGAACCCACATCTATATTTATATAGTGTGTGTATACATATACATATATATATATATATATATATATATATATATATATATATATATATATATATAATATTGTCTCGGTTAGGTAATTCACAGAGTATTAAAATTAATGTAATGTATAGGCCTAAACCCCAACCCCAATTATCAAATCAATAATGCTCTGCTCATGTTATTCCAACTCTGTTGAGGGCGAGGGTGTGTAACTTTTTCACAAACGAAAAAAAGAGCACCAAGGGAGCACCTTGCATCATGACGTGTTGTTGATTGGCTGTGTGCCGATCGTAGGAAGTAGTGGCAGGGAAGCAAATTGTATCTTTCCATTTCCTCGTCCTCGACGGCGGAGTTTCCCACTAGTTCATATAAAGCCATGTGGGCCCATGGCACTTCACACACACTGACAGACAACTTGCAACCTAAACACGCCTGCTTAGCCAACTTCAATCAGGAGTCATTATGAACACACGCATGGTAAGTAGCCCACAGATGAAAACTCAAAGGCGAGTTTGAGCTGCATCAATTATGGCTTACGATGGGGATGTGATGGGTTTGGAACCTGAGCTCATACATGTCTCGCCACCTCTGTGATTTGTCACTAAACATCCACCTCATTTTCCAGCTTCTTCTCTTGACCACTGTCGCAATTGGGATTATGTGCTGCGCTTCGGACTCAGAAGGATGCAAGCGCGAGGACCGCGCCTGGAAGCACCTGCGCAAGCACTGGAGGCATGGGCATCCTCTGTTGCTGACACCGACTCCCGTGACAGACAGCGAAGCACCTAAAAGCTGCCGGGACTTCATCCAGGACCAATGCCGGTCCCCGTCTAAAGACCTCAGTAACCGCTCGCTCTCCCCCTGGCGGTACAGGTGAGGAAGCACGACGCTTTGGCTATTTCATTCATTTATTGGATGTGTTTGATGTGATTCACTTAAAGCAGTCATACAGTAGGCCTATACTAATTCAGAGTCATGCTCCAGAAATCAATGCCATATTATTCGCACTAGCCTACATGTGAAAGTAACACACTTTGCGCACATGTGGATAACTGCTGTAGCCAGCAGACACACCTTTGTTTTTGTTTTTGTTTTTTCAACTGTAGGCCTATTGCCATTAGGCCTAGGCCTACTTATTATAAAAACGTGGCAACAAAAAGCAGCAGGACAGCATCTAATCAGAGCATAGGCCTACTAAAGCAGAGGTGCAGGAGGCGGATGAAAAGCAATGCATTGATTAGATGGGATGGAGGCAATTGTAGGATTTTCTGGCAAACGTTTCTCTCAGCATCGCACCCAGTCTTACGTATGATGTCGATGTCTTTTCATTTCAGAATCGACGAGGATGAAAACAGGATTCCGCAAAGGATTGGAGTGGCAGAGTGCCTGTGCAACCACTGCATCATAAACGGCAAGGAAGACTCGACCTACAACTCCGTCCCAGTCATGCAAACCATGATGTTCGTCCGGAGGACACCGTGTCCTGCTGAGCCCGGGAACTATACCTTTAAAACAGAATTTAAGTCCGTACCGGTGGCATGTACATGTGTCACTCCTATATCATAGGAACATTAACTTTAAACTCTTTAAAAGAGTGGTTAAAAAGAAAATGTAGTGATATGATTCACATTTTGTTGTATTTGTTTTAAAATACACTCGTCTGGCTAACAGTAGGCCTACTGCATATATTGACTTACCAGTAGTATAGGCAGATGATAAAGCACCTTAAGTAGCGTAGCTACTTGAATATTGTAAAGGCTAGTCCTAGAATAGGACGGCAGCTGTTTTTTTATATTTAAATTATTTATTATGTAATGTATATTTATTTATGTTACGATGTGTGCATTTTTTACCATATTTGTTATTTATCAGTTTTTTATATAATAGCCTATTGGCCTTTTGGTGAAACAAATGGGAGAGGCTAAATAACTGGTTCTCAAAAACATTGAAATGTTTGTGTTATGTAACAAATGTAAATAAAAATCTGAAACGATACATGTTTGATATGTTTTTTTTTTCATACGACCTGACGCGCGCTTTTTACTTGAGCGCCTGGTTGAGCGCACTGAACACGAGTAATAGGCTACTTACTTACCACCACTAGGTGACGCAGATGGCTCAGAGTAAGCAAGCTTCCCACTGTTTCTTTTCTTTTCTTTTTTTTAAACTCTGGATCGCCACAGATTTTTTTTCTAGGAAGACTAAAAGGGCTGTGGGATCACCGAAACAAGTCTGTAATGATGACGCACTTTTCTGCGACTTGGCCAAAAGACGCATCACAAGCGCTCACCAGAGGAATGAAGTGATGCTGCATGAAAACTTCTCTGTTGTGTTAGACAGGGTATGAAAGATGACTAGCTCCATTCTGTATGCACTGAGCATCCTATTTAAACCCGCAGGAGGTCAGTAGCTAAATAATGCCATTTTAAACTGACGAGTGGTTAAGTCGAGTCTGAAAGTAGCCTATTGTATCAATGACGTTCTTGGAAATATCTTTTGGGTGCAAAACGCTACAGAAGGGGTTATATTAAATGGAGGAATTCCAGAGACAGGAGTACATGCATTTGATGAACTTGTAATCTGCTCGCAAGAGAATGTGTTTATACATAATACATAGCCTATGTAGCTTGTACATAATGTATAGGCCTACTGTATATCTATATACAGGTAATTGGAGATGTACAACTTAAGGGTGCAGGGTTTCACTTTAGAATGGATTCAATGACAGTGGGACTCAGAGTTACCAGATGAGATTGATGATTTCCAAAAAAAATGCTAAAACAAATTAAATTAAATTAAAAAAAGCTAAATCCCACCAAATTTAAACTTAATTCTAAATTCTCCACCAGGAGCTGCCCATATTGAAATTCACTTGGCCAGACCATGCACCCCAACGACCATGCACCTCCTCCTCCTCTTCCTCCTTCTCCTCCTTCTCTTCTTACTCTTCCTCCTCCTCCTCTTCCTCCTCCTCTTTGTTCTTCCATCCCAAACCCCCTCTCAGCTGGGCGTGGCGCTCAGGCGGCTGTACAGTACGCACAGGTCTTGGCGGCTGTTCGTACAGTACGCATGGGTCTCGCCGCGGTGAGGGGAAGAGGGATGGATGGATGGATGGATGGATGGATGGATGGATGGATGGATGGATGGATGGATGGATGGATGGATGGATGGAAAGACTGATGGATAGACACATTTGGCCGGTGAACTGTGGATGATTTTGGCCTGCTCCTCCCCTCAATGGTATCAGTCCTCATGCTGCTACAGCAGCGCTCTCCAAGACAGTCAGATTTAAATAAAGCATGTTGGCTGTTGTGGTCAAAATAGCTCGCATTAGACAATTAAAATGTTGTCACAGGCTTCATTGTCTCTCTCAACGCCTGGTGAACCAGTTTTGGCAGAAAATGCCTGGCCTGATTTTTGGTCCCAGACCAGCCCTGATGAACGGACAGCTATACGGGCAAATAAAAAGAAAGAAAAGCAACAGCAAAAACAAACAAAAACAAAAAACACAAATAAACAAAAGTCAAAAGCACCAGAGAGCGTGGGCCGCCGCTGGAGATGCCAGTCTTGGTTTGTGTGTGTCCTTTTGGGAGGGGTTTGTGTAGATTTTATACAGTGTTGTAAATGTGTACATTTTATACAGGTTATGAATGTGTGGAGTGGGAAGAGGTTAAGGTGGATGGATCTTTTTGTTCTCTCATCGCCACCGCCCTGTACCCATACACCCACCCCTCTCTCCGAAATAAACTCTGATGTCTTTTTTGTCTTTTTTAATAACGAACAATAAATTCAGTTGATCTCCCCACCCCAGGCTCTTTAAAAAGACCCTCCACCCCACTCTCTCTCTCTCTCTCTCTCTCTCTCTCTCTCTCTCTCTCTCTCTCTCTCTCTCTCTCTCTCTCTCTCTCTCTCTCTCTCTCTCGGTCTCTCTCACTGACTCTCTCGCTCTCTCTCTCTCTCTCTCTCTGCTCCCCTGCATTCTTGTCCTGTTTGTGAATGAGAGAGCTGAGAATAGGAAATGCTGTGCTTGATTATGTATATTATGATATGATATATGCTTTTAAAAAGAAAAGTTTATTCTAGAGCTCAAATGAAAATGATATGCAGTATTGCTTTTTCTTTTTTTCTTCTTTTTTAAAGTTTTGTTTTCTAGCTCAACTCCAGTTATAAAAACTTTTTTACTTGTCCCTCGTTTGTTTTTTAGTTGAAACAAGTGTGAGAGGTTGCATCTGGAACGTCTGAAAATGAGGAGCTGCTCCCTCGAGCTTTTTTGTGACTGGCGAAAAAAATCTTCTAAATAAACTATTTAGATAAAGAGATTGACTGACAGTTTCCCCTTTGTCTGTTTTTTATTATTCTTTTGTTATTTGCAGACCTTTATTCCATTACGGAAGTAATATAGTCTCAAATGAAACAACAACTAAATTCCTGTACGAGCCGTTTCTGTGATGCAGTAATTCACAGATATGAGTGTAGTGTCTCTTCTTTCACATACTGTACGTCAAACCAGACAGTAAGTGCTTGCTCAATGGTGTGCCTTACATTGGTGAATAAAGATGTGGGGAAGTCATGGTGTAGGTGTCAAGTGCATTCGCATGCCGTGTTGCATTGCATTACGTAGCCTACAGCCTCAGTATGGAAATCACAGAGCTCTGCTGGTAAGGACCACGCTCAGGAACAGTGCCAGCTTATGTGTCCTTGTGTGTCCAACTGATAAGCTTTCACAGCTTTTGTTTTCACTCTTTTTATCTTTAAAAAACCAAAACTTTCCAAGGGGACTTGGTATGATGTTTGTGTTTGACCAGTAACAGTGACACAGCTTTCGCTTATGATCTAGGGCAGGGTCGGGAACCTATGTCTTTTATTTTATACGGCCCCCGATATCATTTTAATGATATTCAGCTTCACATGAAATATGACATATTTTGTAAAGGAATCTTAGAAAATACATTTGCAATACAATTAAGTTATATTCAGGGAACCTAGAGAAGGTGGTGTTTGTTTAAAAGGTGACTGCCTTCAATATAGGCCTAAAGTGAAGGGGGAAATCCTGGTTTGTGTTCATAGTACGGCCCTCTGAGGACTTTTATGGCCCTTGGATGAATTTGAAGTGGCCCTTCGAATGAAAAAGGTTCCCCACCCCTGGTGTAAATAATGAAGGTTGGTAGTACTGGAGAACTTCAGGGGGGCTTCACAGGGGCCCATATACTACATGTAGGCTATTATTAAAGTTATGAATGACATAAGATTGAATTCTGATGCTGGCAAATCATCCGTCTTGGTGCTACTAGATTTAAGTGCCGCTTTCGATACAGTTGATCATGCCATACTACTACATAGACTGGAACACTGGGTTGGCTTTACAGGCATAGTGATCAACTGGTTAAAATCATACAACAAAGAAGTTTCTTTGTCGCCATTGGAAGACATACCTCATCACTGATATCTCTGAACTGTGGGGTCCCCCAGGGCTCCATTCTGGGACCACTACTGTTCAATCTGTATATGCTGCCACTGGGACACATTATCGAGAATAACTCCATAAATTACCATAGCTATGCGGATGATACCCAACTCTACTTATCTATGTCCCCCAATGACTACACCCCCCTTGAATCACTCTATCATTGCATTGACCAAATTAACAAATGGATGTCTCACAATTTCCTCCAGCTGAACACAGATAAAACTGAAGTAATTATATTTGGGAAAAGAGAGGAGAGACAAAAGATTGCTACTATCCTAAACAAAGGGACTGAAAGCAAGGGATACAGTTAATAATCTTGGGGGTCCTCATTGACAGTGACCTAAACTTCAACGGTCACATGAAAACTATTACTAACTCTGCATTCTATCACATAAAAAACGTCTCTAAATTTAGGGGCCTTATGTCTAAACATGATCTGGAGAAGCTAATACATGCCTTCATTTCTAGTAAGGTTGATTACTGTAACAGTCTTTTTACAGGCCTCCCCAAAAAGACCATCAAACAGCTTCAACTTGTACAAAATGCAGCAGCAAGGGTTCTTACAAAAACAAGGAAGTTCGACCACATTACTCCAATTTTAAGATCGCTGCATTGGCTCCCAGTAAGCTACAGAATTGATTTTAAGGCAATGCTACTTGTGTTTAAATCATTAAATGGAATGGGACCCACATTTCTACTGGATATATTTCAGCTGTATGCACCAACCAGGTCACTAAGGTCAACGGAGAAGAATTTGCTGGTGATTCCAAAAGTCAAAACAAAGTGTGGAGAGGCAGCCTTTAGCTTCTATGCTTCAAAGCTTTGGAACCAGCTTCCAGATGACGTAAAAAATGCACCCACTATTGATAGCTTTAAATCTAGACTCAAGACAAAGCTGTTCTCAGATGCTTTCCCCTAGCTTAAATTCTATATCATTCTTATTTTTTGATTTTTATGTTCATGTTTATTTTTTTATTATTATTATTATTATCATTTTTACCTTGTGTTTTATCTTAATGTTTTAAATGTTCTTTGACTCTAATTTCTTTCTTTCTTTCTTCCCAGTTTCCTTTCTTTTTGCATTTGTTCGTTTTGTGAAGCACATTGAGTTGCACCTGTGTATGACCTGCTATACAAATAAACTTGCCTTGCCTTACCTAGGCACCTTCAAGGGTGGGTAAGAAGGTGGGCTTGAGATCAGAGGGTTGCAGGTTTGAATCCCACACTTCCACCACCTCCATGGTTGAAAAGCAATTGAGCAAGGCACTTAACCCCACACTGCTCCAGGGTATTGGGTCTGTAACCAATGCCCTGTTTCTAAATAACCGTAAGTTGCTTTGTCAGCTAATTGTAATGTGATGTGATGATGTATTCTCTGATTGAGGTGGGGTAGTGGTGCGCTTCCTAATGATGGTTTTCAAGCCACCATTGAAACCCATTTGAACACTAAGTGAGTACTGTCATGACTCGTGAATCTTCACCATTAACAAAGATCAGATCATGGCACACTCATGTGGTTTTCTCAATTCATATAGTAGGGCCTATATACATCATCACACCCCCAACTTATCTGGTCACTCCATAGGAGAAGACAGTGTTGCATCATCATAGTAATTGGATGTTTCATTCGTTTGGTTGTGGATGCAGAGGAGTGTTAGCCATGTAGATCTACCTACCTTCCCATCAGGGTTGGAGTGCACCCGCCCGTGTAAGGCATCTAACCAAACCTTGCTTCAAGGAGATTAGGATCCCTGGGGGAAGATGGGGGAATGGGGATGGGGATGGACATCAAGTGTCAGGCAAAAAAGGTTATGAAGTCAGGGCTCTAAATTAACACCTGCCAACCAGCCAAATGCTGGTGAAATTTCAGGTTGGCTGGTAGAAAAGACAACGTTACTTGCCACTTTGACCCATTAGTGAGTGTGTGTTTGGCTGAGATTAATATCTAGGTCTACTAGCCATTTTGACTAGTATTCAATAAAAGTTCATTTAGAGACCTCTATAAAGTGTATAATCTAGTGTAATATAATATACATGTAAGTGTAATGAATCTTGTTGATCTATTGCCATTGCTCCTGGATGGCATCAGCCTGATGGGGCAATCCCAAAAGGTGTGCCCAGGAATGGGAAACCTGGCCCTACATCACGGCCCATTTAGTAGGCTACCTGTGACGACAGCCAGGCTGGGTGTGTTGCACATGGGTACTTGATGTTTCTCAAATCATTTCATCCATCATGATCAATCGCAGTTCCACAGACCTACTGCCTTTGGAGTTAGTAAGTGTGTGTGTGTGTGTGTGTGTGTGTGTGTGTGTGTGTGTGTGTGTGTGTGTGTGTGTGTGTGTGTGTCTGTGTCTGTGTCTGTGTGTGTGTCTGTGTGTCTGTGTGTCTGTGTGTGTGTGTGTGTGTGTGTGAGTGAGAGAGAGAGAGAGAGAGAGAGAGAGAGAGAGAGAGAGAGAGAGAGAGAGAGAGAGAGAGAGAGAGAGATAAAGTGAGTGGACAGACCTATGTGTTCAATTACCCCACTGTAACATGATATTCACATTACCGACCCCACTGGTGTGAACCCACATCCTCTTTAAAAATCATAATATTTACTCCCATGTTGGAAATTCATATTGTGTCTGCTCTAATTATAATTCACAACATTTAAATTAACCAATTTATTTACCAAACCCAATAATCAAATAATAATGCGCTGCTCATGTTATTCCAACTCTATGAAGGAGGGTGTGACTTTCTCAGAAAAGGAAAAAAAAAGAAAGAGCACCCAGGGAGCACCCTGGCCGGAATGATAGGAAGTATCATGGCAGGGAAGCAAATTGTATCTTTCCATTTCCGATGGCGGACTTTCCCATTAGTTCATATAAAGCCATGTGGACCCATAGCACTTCAGACACACAGACAGACAACCTTCAACCTAAACACACCTGCTCACTTCAGGAGTCAATATGAACACACACATGGTAAGTCCACTTAGATCAGGGGTGGGGAACCTATGTCACTTGAGGCCGTCTTATCCGACTCCCGATATAATGTTTGACAGTTTCATGTGAAATAGGACATGCTTTGTAAAGAACTTAGAAATTACATTTGCAATAGATATATTTTCAGAGGGGCCTAATGAAGGTGGGGTCTGCTGTGCAGGGAAGTCCTGGTTTGTGTCCATAGTTTATTATGCGAGTTTGAGCCACCCAATATATGGCTTACGATGGCGATGTGGTGGCTTTGCAATCTGAGTCCAGGGGTGTCGTACAGGGCGGTGACGTGTGACTGAGTTACCAGGGCCCCATGTAGGCCTACATAGGGGGCCCACACAGTGTCTGATTTATGTGGATATGGTCCATTGGAGCTGTTTGTACATACGGCCCACAATTTGCTGCTACACCCCTGTCCGTAACTACCATTGAGGACACAGAGGTCATGTCCTCAGTATTTTTTTCAGTAATGTAAAATTTATCTATGATGAAAATCAACATATGATCAACAATGATAAATTCAGTCTGTATACATTTATCCTCAAGGCAGTGATTAATGAAAACAAACGTAAGAGTTTGACTGAAGTGTCTGAAGTATTCTAAATGTATACGGTATGCTGTGCAGCACGCAGCATTTGAACTCGGTATTTGAAAATGTCTGGTTACGGCCCTGGCTACGCCCCTGTCTGTGGCCATCCATCTCTCACCACCTCTGTGAGATTTGTCACTAAACATCCACTTCACTTTGCAGCTTCTTCTCTTGACCGCTGTTGCGATGGGGATTATGTGCGGCGCTTCAGACCCTAATGGATGTCTACCCGCGGATCGCGCTTGGAAGCACCTGCGCAGGCACTGGAGGCATGATGATCATCAGCTGTTGGTGACACCGACTCCGGTGACAGACAGCGAAGCAGCTCCTAGAAGCTGCTCTGAGTTCATTCTACAGTCCCCGTCTAAAGACATCAGCGGCCGCTCGATCTCCCCCTGGCGGTACAGGTGAGGAAGCGCACCCCCTTGGCTACTTCATTCATTCATGGGTGTATCGGTAACACTCTACTTGACGCAGGCGTCATATGCATGACATAACAATGTCATTACAGTGCAGTCATAATACAGTCATTAATGTGACATTATGTCAATGTCATAAACATTTTACAACTTTATCATTAAAGGTACACTGTGTGAGATTTTTAGTTGTTTATTTCCAGAATTTTTTTCACGAATACTTACCACCACCATCAGATTCTAAGTATTCATTATGACTCGAAAAATGGCACTTTTCATACATGAAAAGGGGGGTCTTCTACGTGGTCCGCCATTTTGAATTTCCAGAAATAGCCATTTTTAGCTGCAAAGATGACTGTACTTGGGCCATACTAAAGAATATTAGTTTAATACTTAATAAACTTTCATGAAAAGATCAACTTTGGCAATAGGCTGCCCAGTTTCAATGAGCAGCAAAGTTGCAGTACCTTTTTTGACCATTTCCTGCACGGTGTACCTTTAAGTGACATTCAGTTATGGAAAAGACAGCCCAAACAATGTCAACTTCTGACTCTCTTATGACTGTGTCATGACACTGTTTTGACACTATTATGACACTGCTGTGTCATCCGTATGACGCAGGCATCAAGTAAAGTGTTATCGATGTATCTGATGTGCTTCACTTGGAGCTGTCATGCAGTAGCCCTTTGGTGTCCAAACAAAGGCCCGCGGGCCAAATCCGGCCCGGGTATGGCAAGCATTTGGCCCGCCATCATTGGCCCACCATTATTGCCATTACTTAGCCTAGAATAGCCTAAATAGCCTGGGCAACGATGCAGCTAAAAAAGGTTCTGATCATCGCATAAGCAGGAGGCAATGAAAGACAATACAAAGGGGAAAAAGGTAGGATTTCCTGTCTCTCAGCATCTCATCCAGTCTTGCGTATGATATCGATGTCTTTTCATTTCAGAATCGACGAGGATGAAAACAGGATTCCGCAAAGGATTGGAGTGGCAGAGTGCCTGTGCAACCACTGCATCATAAACGGCAAGGAAGACTCGACCTACAACTCCGTCCCAGTCATGCAAACCATGATGTTCGTCCGGAGGAAAGCATGCTCAGAGTCGGGCAAATACACCTTTGACACAGAACTAAAGTCCGTACCGGTGGGATGCACCTGTGTCACTCCTATGGAACATTAACTTTAAACTCTTTAAAAGAGTGATTAAGAAAGAAAAATATGTAGTGATATGATTCACGTTTTGTTGTGTTTGTTTTAAAATACACTTAGTTAAGCGATATGGGCTTACTCTGCGGCAAATTGGGTTGACTTACCAGTAGGCCTATAAGCAGATGATTAAGCACCTTACATTAAGTAGCGTGCGCTACTTAGATAGGCCTAGGGCCTACTGTAAAGTCCTAGGATTTGTATTTTTTTTAACCATTTTATTTACTATTTATCAGGGTTTTTTTCTATAGTAGCCTATACTACCTTTGGTGGAATGGGAGAGGCTACATGGCTTTAGCATGTTCTCAAAAATATTTACATGTTTGTCTTATGTAACAATGTGAATAAAAATCTGAAAAGATATTTTTCTTTCTTTTTTTTTTAGCCTAACACATTTAATACTAGACCTCCGACAGAATCATTAATAGTCATTAGGAAAATAAACACAAAAAGAATGGCAAAAGATTCGTCAAAACCTCTCAATTCTAGACATAAAAACCAGTTGGTCTATTTTTGACGCGCGCTTTTCACTTGAGCGCCTGGTGACTGAGCCAGAGAGAATGAGCGCACTGAACATGAGCGCTTTGAATATGAGCACTTACCACCACAAGGTGACGCCAATGGCTCAGAATCCCGCTGGATCACCAAAACAAGCGTGCAATGACGCACTTTTTCTGCGACTTGGCCATCTACGCTCATCACAAACGCTCACCAGACTGGAGTGATGCCGCATTGAAATTTCTCTGTTGTGTTATACAGGGCATGAAAGATGACTAGCTCCATTCTGCACGCACTGAGCATCCTAACTAAACCCGCCGGAGGTCAGTTGCAAAATATGCCTTTTCTTTTACTCTGATGAGTGGTTAAAACGATTAGAGTACTACGAGTAGTTTACACAAATGAAGTTCTTGGAAATGTCACTTGGGTCCAAAACAGTGCTACACAGAGGGGTTCCATGAATTCCAGAAACAAGAGTAAATGAACTTGTACTCTGCTCCAAAGAGAATGTGTTTATAGTCCATGTGTTTATAAACAGTTTGTAACGAGGTTGTGAGGCAACTTCTTTGGATTACAGTGGGTTCAGTCCAACTCTTTGAAGAGATTTTGATATTCAAACTCTTAACAGCCCTAGGATTTTATGATTGTATCGCTATCAATATCCCTCAGACAGATTACGATAAGCAGGATGCGCAGTCCATATTCTTCAGGTTCTCTCTCTCTCTCTCTCTCTCTCTCTCTCTCTCTCTCTCTCTCTCTCTCTCTCTCTCTCTCTCTCTCTCTGTGTTTGTTGTGCTTTCACAGACAGCATAATGATAAGGAATGCTGGGTAGATAGGACAACCGTGGCCCTCTGGTTAAGGGAGTTGGTAATTTCAAATAGCCTACTAGAAGTACCCTTGAGCACCTAACCCCACTTTTCTCAGGGACTGTACAAAGTAAAATTTAAGTCGCTTTGCATAAAAGCATCAACTAAGTGTAACGTCAGTCAGGCAACACTGATCAGGCACTTTTATAGCAACTCAACAGTAAAGTATCTAAGTCCGTATTGCTACAGGGAAGTGGTTCCAGACAGTTCCTGGAGCAATACAGAGTTAGAAACTTTACTTAGTGACACAGATAATATGGGATTCGAACCTTCAACCTCCTGCAACCTTCCAAGACCAACGTCCTAGTAACCACCAGAAGGCCACGGCTGCATAGCAAATGCCTCATTGTGAAAGTGAAAAAAGTGAAAGCCCATTGGGAAACTCCAACTCCCATTGTCATTGTGACACAGCACTCCACAGCACACAAGTGAACACTGCACACTGCACACAACGAAATTGCATTTATGCCTCACCCGTGCAAGGGGGCAGCCCTCAGTGGCGCCCCATGGGGAGCAGTGCGGTGGGACAGTACCATGCTCAGGGTACCTCAGTCATGGAGGAGGATGGGGGAGAGCACTGGTTGATTACTCCCCCCACCAACCTGGCGGGTCGGGAGTCGAACCGGCAACCTCAGGGATGCAAGTCTGACGCCCTAACCGCTCATGATTGTGCATAGGTGCCGGAAAGAGAGATTCAGTGGTGCATTTGCATCACTAGTTTTGGGTTCCCTAAAGGAGGCTTTCTCAACTTTTACTGCAGTGCAGCAGCAGTGACAGCAGGAATAAAGAATGAGGGGAAAAAAAACGTTAGCCTGATTCTCACCGACGATGCGTATGTGTAGCTCCGGAGCCAGCTGGTGGAGCGGAGCTAAACCCACACACGCACCGTCGGTGAGAACCAGGCTTAAAAAAACGTACCACCACTTTAAAACTCGTTCCGGCGGCCTTGTCATTGTTGCCTTGCCTTGTTTCCCAGAGGTTTCCGAAATTATAATAAAGGTCCGCAACACTGTTTGATGCTCCCAAAAATGTAAGCACGACGTTTCTGAGTCTCAGTCCTTCATCACAGGGCAACTGTTGTGCTATTACATTTTTGGGAGCATCAACAGTAACAGTGTTGTGGAATATTTGGTCCATCAGCTGTGCTACTGATCTGTGCGCACTCTCTGACTTTTTGTTGTTTTTCCAGAGGTTTCTGTCAGCCAGGCGGATGGCTCCCAGCAGCAGGCGTTGCTGGATGCCCTGGAGGCCAACCAGAGGCAGCTCCAGGAGCACCTGCAGGGCCTGCTGCAGGGAGAACCAGAGGTGGCCCAGGCTCTAGAGGCAATACGGAACCAGAACCAGACCCAGAACCAGGCCGACTGGGCCAGGGAGCAGACGGACGACGTGACCTGGAGCTTTACCCGCGAGTGCCTGGTGCTGCTGCTAGGGCTGGCGCGCCACCTGGCCAAGCTGAGGGAGGCCTTCGATCATGCCCAGCAGAGCTCGCTGGCATCCACCTCAGGTGAGACTAGGGCTGTAACGATGTTGTATCGAAATGGTACAGTGACGGTACTGTATCCGGATACGAGAAGGCAGCTCACTGGCATCCACCTCAGGTGACACAGACCCTCGAAAAGAGCAAGAAATAGTTTTTGCATAATGCGGTGGTGCACGGCATGGGTGTCAAAAGTAAATGCAAAAGTTAAAAGAGTTTCTTTCCAACCCAGTATACTTATCTGAGTAAGCATTAGACTTGTGTACTTGTCTCGTGTATGATACGATACGATACAATATGATACGATAGTACTTTATTTTCAGTTTGTACTGAAATTAATTTTGCATCCCTGAGCAAGACTTGTTTAAGACAGGACATACGCATAACATCACAAGACCTTTTTTTTGTATACAGTGCAGAATGCGGTGGTGCTGCACGACGCTATTGCATCCATACTAAAGATGTCAAAAGTAAAAGCACAAGTAAAAAAAAAGAGAACAACACAGTTAAAGTATCTGAGTAACCAGTAGACCTGTGTACGGTACTTGTCTTACAATCAGCTGACTCTGCGCTGTTTGGATCCAGTCTGTGGTGGTCTCTTGTTAGGTTTTTAGTGTTTTTCAATATTAACACAGTTTATCTACTTCACTTGGTACAATTGAGTGAACGGTCTAACAGCTATGTAATATCATGTGCTAGTGTTGTACCATGATTTTACCTTTACCTGTACTTTTGACCAGAGTAGAAGAAGAAGTAGTCTTCCAGATGTAAGTACAACTCTATTGGTATGGTATTGACATGATATTGTCTCTCCATCTCCCACTCGCTCCCTGTCTCCATATACACTATTATGTCTTTTGTCTGTAATAAAACCTTTAGACCCTGTACATTATAATGTACATACCGGTATATACATACATTATAACATACATTACAAAAAGTCCACAACTCGAGGACAATTTCAAATTGAATTAGAAACACATAATTTTAAAAAAGAAATCGAAAATCTGCCCTGATGTTGACGATTTTAAAATATGTTTCACCCTATTTTATTTATTTATTTATTTAATGATTTTGTTCAGCACCCAGACTGGTTGATGTAGATGTCTGTTTGTTGTGTTTTTTCGTTATATTCCTGAAGCAGACCCTCTCCAGCATCAGCGCCAACGCCGCCCCAACCCAGACGCCGCGCCTCCCCTGCCCCCCGACGTGCTGAGCGTGTCCCAGCAGAGGGCGCTGTGCGCTGGGCTGCAGTTCGCCGTCACCCTGGGCCTGTGCCCGTACCTGGTGCCGGGGGTGGGCGTGCCGTTGGCGCGGCGCTCTGCTCTGGGGGCAGCGGTGGAAGGGGCGGTGAGGAGAGACGTGTCGCCATCTCCCGAGCGGCGTCTCCTGGTGACGGCCTGCGCTCTGCTGGAGCTGGGCGCCGTGCCGTCCCTGGCCACCGAGCTCTTCACCCGACACCTGGGGGACGTCATGGCCGCCCTCTGCCAGCTGGGACACCGCCCGCAGAGACCTGAGGGGGGCGCTGTGCTCACTGAGAAGGTACAGTAGTGGGTTAAAGTTTTACCCATTTTAGCCTGGAGCGACATATATGCTGCATTCAGGGTCTTGAGATTTGAGCTGTTTATTAAAAATGTGGGTATGTTAGAGCTGAATGAACACATTCTTAAAGGTACACTGTGCAAGATTTTTTGTTGTTTATTTCAAGAATTCATGCTACCCATTCAATAATGTTACATTTTTCATGAATACTTACCACCACCATCAAATTCTAAGCATTCATTATGACTGGAAAAATTGCACTTTTCATACGCGAAAAGGGGGATCTTCTCCATGGTCCGCCATTTTGAATTTCCAGAAATAGCCATGTTTAGCTGTAAAAAAAGACTGTACGTGGGCTATACTAGAAAATATTAGTTTATTACTTCTTAAACTTTCATGAAAAGATCAAATTTGGCAATAGGCAACCCAAATTCAATGAGCAGCATAGTTTCAGTATCTTTTTTGGCCATTTCTTGCACAGTGTACCACAGTGTACACATTTTAAGACACCATCAGACATGTCTGATGAAGGGCATGCTGCCCTAAATGTCACTATATTAAAATAAGAGAAACAAGAGTTTGTTTTTCAGTTTTCAAGGTACAAAAGTGACTCAATAGCTTGTCGTCCACCTGTGTCCATGCCATTTAATCTAGTCAGTGTGTGTGTGTGTGTGTGTGTGTGTGTGTGTGTGTGTGTGTGTGTGTGTGTGTGTGTGTGTGTGTGTGTGTGTGTGTGTGTGTGTGTGTGTGTGTTCTGTGCCTGTTTTGATGCCCACAAAGACCTGAGTGGGGTGCTGTGGTAAGTGCGAAGGGCAGTAGCAATAGTTGTGCACACCTTTGGTGTTCAATGCCTAGAGCATTGTTTACAGGTGTCTGAGTGTGTATCTGTTGCGTTGTTTCTTTAACAGTTATGTGTACCATTTGTTGTTCTCTGTGAAACATTTTGTCTTGTCAAGTATTGTATATGGCTGAAACGTGCACTCAATGTTTGACTGCTACAGTGTACACCGTCTTTATTACAGGCTCAGTGCCTTAGTGCTGAAGAACGCAGGAAGTGCAGAGACGCTTTGCAAAGCCTGATGGGTAAAGTCTATCAGCCAATCGTCATCAAGGAGCTCTTGATCCTTCAAGGCGGCCCAAAACAGGTATGACTCAATGCAAATAGACACAGACACGCACACACACACCACACCACACCACACACACACACCAACATGGGAGAAAAGTGCTTTTTTTAAAGATGATGTGGGTTCACACCATTGGAGTAGGTAATGTGAATATCATGTTACAGTGGGGTAATTGAACACACAGGTCGGTGAATTCACTGACTTTGTGGTCTAATTTGTGCACGCGCGCGCTCGCACACACGCACGCACGCACGCACGCACGCACGCACGCACGCACACACACACACACACACACACACACACACACACACACACACACACACACACACACACACACACACACATAGAGAGTTCTGTTCACCCTTTCACAGAGCTATGGTAGCCCCAGTATTGCTGATCCCAGTCAGCTCTGGAATAATGACCTAGGATTTGAAAATAGGCACTACATGTACAGTATACTACAGTTAGGGCCAGAAATATTTGGACAGCAACACAATCATCATCCTTTTCCACCCTATACCCCACCACAATGGACTTGAAATGAAACAAACAAGCTGTGCATTAACTGTAGACTCTCAGCGTTAATGTGAAGGTGTTAAAATCCATATCGCATAAACAGGAATGAAATAGCAACGTTTTATGTGTGTGTTGCCCACTTTTCAAGGGATCAAAAGTAATTGGACAGTAGGCTTCTCAGCTATTTTCCAGTCAGATGTGTGTTATTCCCTTTCTACACCATCACCAAGATGTCAATACAAGGTCTTAGGGTTCATTTGAAGTGTTCCATTTGCATTTCCATATATTTTTACGGAATATCCATGAGATCCAAAGTCCACCCGTCACCATCAGTGATGCAAGCCATCATAAGGTTGAAAAAACAAACCCATTTGAGAGATGGGTAAACATTTAATATGACTAATTCAAGAGTTCAGAATGTTGGGGAAAAAATACCAGAGCAACACCAAATTACCTGGCAGACATGGAAGACAAATGCTGTGGATGACAGACAATATTCTGTATCTGGTGAACAAAAACCCATCTCCCAACAGTTGGCCAGCTGTAGAACAGTGTCCAGGTGAAGGGTGGATACATGTCCAAGGCAACAATCAAGAAAAAAATCAAGAACATTGAGGAACACTTCACCATAGGAAATACAGAGGGTTTACTAAAAGATGTAAATTATTGATCGCATCAGAAATAGCAATACCAGATTTGGCTTTGCCAAACAACGTCTTAAAAAGACTGTATAGGTCTTGAGCTACATCCTATGGACAGAGGAGACAAAAATCATCTTGTACAAGGGTAATGGGAAGAAAGGAGTATAGAGAAGGGAAGGAACTGCTCATGATTCAAAGCATACCACCCAATCAGTGAATCATGGTGGTGGTAGTGTCATGGTGTGGGCATGCATATTTGTCAATACTATTTATATCCCCGAAACGCAGAGCGTCGGGGATCTAATGGTTTTGCGTGCGCCGCGTCCGCCGCCGCGTCCGCCGCGTCCGCCGAGTAAGGTCTTTCGTGTTAACGCGATAACTTTTGAACGGATGTTTGGATTTGTCCCAGATTTGGTGTGTGAATGCTCTAGGGTAGGTTCATGAACTGATTCGAGTTTGGAGGTCAACAATTTCAAGATGGCCGAATTCAAGATGGCCGAATTTTTGTTTGGCCCATTACTTCTGACCGGGTGGATGGATTTGTCCCAGATTTGGTGTGTGAATGCTCTAGGGTGGGTTCATGAACTGATTAGAGTTTGGAGGTTAACACTTTCAAGATGGCCGAATTCAAGATGGCCGAATTTTTGTTTGGTCCATAACTTCTGACCGGGTGGATGGATTTGTCCCAGATTTGGTGTGTGAATGCTCTAGGGTAGGTTCATGAACTGATTGGAGTTTGGAGGTCAGCAATTTCAAGATGGCCGAATTCAAGATGGCCGAATTTTTGTTTGGCCCATTACTTCTGACCGGGTGGATGGATTTGTCCCAGATTTGGTGTGTGAATGCTCTAGGGTGGGTTCATGAATTGATTAGAGTTTGGAGGTTAACACTTTCAAGATGGCCGAATTCAAGATGGCCGAATTTTTGTTTGGTCCATAACTTCTGACCGGGTGGATGGATTTGTCCCAGATTTGGTGTGTGAATGTTCTAGGGTAGGTTCATGAACTGATTGGAGTTTGGAGGTCAACAATTTCAAGATGGCCGAATTCAAGATGGCCGAATTTTTGTTTGGCCCATTACTTCTGACCGGGTGGATGGATTTGTCCCAGATTTGGTGTGTGAATGTTCTAGGGTAGGTTCATGAACTGATTCAAGTTTGGAGGTCAACACTTTCAAGATGGCTGAATTCAAGATGGCCAAACTTTTGTTTGGCCCATAACTTCTGACCAGTTGGCTGAATTTGTCCCAGATTTGGTGTGTTAATGCTGCAGGGTAGGTTCATGAACTGATTCGAGTTTGGAGGTCAACACTTTCAAGATGGCTGAATTTTTATTTGGCCCATAACTTCTGACTGGGTGGATTGATTTGCCAGTATACAGTGTAATAACCAGTGTAACAATATGTAATACCATGTAATACTAGTGTAATACCAGTGTAAAAATATGCAATACCATGTAATACCACTTACACACAAATAGCCTACATGATATAAGTACAAAATTGGTACATGGTGTCACACTGGTATGACGTGGTATTAAATATTGTTACACTGGTTATTACACTGTACCTAATGTGGTATATCCACGGTAATAGTGAACCATTAAAACAGTGTTACCATTTGCCCCATTTTTTCCTTCATTTTCACAATAGGGTCATTTCACGTGAAATCAGACGCTTTGGGACCCGACCGATCCGGATTTCAATCATACTTGGTGTGCCTTTTTAGTAGCAAGGTAGCACCCCAGAACTGCATTGGTTTGAATCTGACACTAATATTAAGGGAGAAACAGACTAGGAAAGGTTCACATTTTAGGGTAGGACACTATACATTCAGCACTGAATATATCAGTCAGTGTTAGTCACAAAAAGATGCCTGTGGTATTGTTTGAAAGCTCTTTTCTGGCTCTACATATTACACAATCAGCTTGGAATACAACAACTCTCAGAATAAGAATTATGATAAATTGAAAAATTAAAAATTGAATATCTAAAAACACTATATTTTAAAATGGCCAGTTCCTCGTCCAAACGTAGCCGGCAATGTCATTAGCAACACCTCAAATGCTGGTGTTCGGTTCTTTATTCATTTCAGAGAGAATTTGACTCACAAATATGGCATCATACAGACCACTTACTAATAATATGGTAATACCATAGTAGCATCACATGACACAACAAAAACAAAACAAAAATGGTCAGTTTCCATGGTCCCAGGTTTCAGAAACTAAGGCAGATGTCCATTTATACACACCAAATGATGATATGTGAATGTTTGAACATTCCTTCTCTGTGTACCTGTGTCATCTTCCCTTTACCGTACTTTAAAGAGATAATCAATGGCTACACTCTCATTTTGTACTCTACCAGTGCATTTGAAGCAGCAGCTGTGTCTTTTGTAGATAATGTATAAGTACGTCCCGTTGCAGTTAGGTTCCACTACCAGAAGCACATCCTGATGATCCATGATAAGTCTATCTGGTCTGAAGGGAAAAGTGAAGGATGGAGATGGTCCATGAGGATGCAGGAAGTTCAGTTTCACCTCTCCAGTGCTCAGCATACATTCCTCAACACATGCTAGCCACCAGTTGCCATCATATACAGCTACAACATACCCTTTGATTCTTGAAAATGTAACACATTCCTTTACTGAGCTCACTCTTTCAACTCCTTCTCTGAATGCGGAAATGGCCTAATGTCCATTGACAATGGGCAGAAGCTGTGTAGTTTTTGAGTACCTGGAATAGTTCTTGCAGATTCAAAACTCTTCAACAGGTTCTCAGCTTCATGATGGTGCATCTCTCTCAAGAACATCCATTGCCAGTTTGCCACAACAGAGATGTACCATCATGAAGCTGAGAACCTGTTGAAAAGGTTGGAATCTGCAAGAACTATTGCAGGTACTCAAAAACTACACAGCTTCTGCCCATTGTCAATGGACACAGTGGAAGTTAGGCCATTTTCAGCATTCAGAGAAGGCAGAGTTGAAAGAGTGAGCTCAGTAAAGGAATGTGTTACATTTTCAAGCATCAAAGGGTATGTTGTAGCTGTATATGATGGCAACTGGTGGCTAGCATGTGTTGAGGAATGTATGCCGAGCACTGGAGAGGTAAAACTGAACTTCTTGCATCCTCATGGACCATCTCCATCCTTCACTTTTCCCTTCAGACCAGATAGACTTGTCATGGATCATCAGGATGTGCTTCTGGTAGTGGAACCTATAACTGCAACGGGACGTAATTATACATTATCTACAAAAGACACAGCTGCTGCTTCAAATGCACTGGTAGAGTACAAAATGAGAGTGTAGCCATTGATTATCTCTTTAAAGTACGGTAAAGGGAAGATGACACAGGTACACAGAGAAGGAATGTTCAAACATTCACATATCATCATTTGGTGTGTATAAATGGACATCTGCCTTAGTTTCTGAAACCTGGGACCATGGAAACTGACCATTTTTGTTTTGTTTTTGTTTTGTCATGTGATGCTACTATGGTATTACCATATTATTAGTGAGTGGTCTGTATGATGCCATATTTGTGAGTCAAATTCTCTCTGAAATGAATAAAGAACCGAACACCAGCATTTGAAGTGTTGCTAATGACATTGCCGGCTACGTTTGGACAAGGAACTGGTCATTTTAAAATATAGTTTTTTTAGATATTCAATTTTTAATTTTTCAATTTATCATAATTCATATTCTGAGAGTTGTTGTATTCCAAGCTGATTGTGTAATATGTAGAGCCAGAAAAGAGCTTTCAAACAATACCACAGGCATCTTTTTGTGACTAACACTGACTGATATATTCAAGGCTGAATGTATAGTGTCCTACCCTCACATGTGAACCTTTCCTAGTCTGTTTCTCCCTTAATATTAGTGTCAGATTCAAACCAATGCAGTTCTGGGGTGCTACCTTGCTACTAAAAAGGCACACCAAGTATGATTGAAATCCGGGTCGGTCGGGTCCCAAAGTGTCTGATTTCACGTGAAATGACCCAATAGTCAATTGGTTTTAAGCCTATGCACGTCATTGATCTATGTATAGATATATAGATATATAGAATATATTCATTTTATATTTTGTATTTATCATAAGCGTTCATGAAATGGTGGACGGGAGTGGTAGGAATGATTGGGGACTGGAAGCGTCGCGTTTCGGGGATATACCTTAAGCAGTCGAAGGCGACTGCACAGGCAGTCTAGTTTCCCCCTTGTATTTATTGATGATGAGGACTACAGACAAAAGCCACAGGATGAATTCTTAAGATTATCAGGCTATATTATCATGTCATATTAAACCTAATGGTTCTGAACTCATTGGACAATGCTTCACAGTGTAGATGGACAATGAGCCAAAGTTTCATCTGAAACCCACTAAGCCATTTCTACCCCAAAAAAGTGGAATATTATTCAATGGCCCAGTCAATCACCTCACCTGAGTACGGTTGAGCAAGCATTTCACTTGCTGGAGGCAAAAATGAAGGGAAAATACCCTAAGAATAAGCAGGAACTGAAGACTGTTGCAATAGAGAGCTCACCATAGCATCACCAGTTATAAACCAAGTGTCTATTGATGTCTATGGATTGCAAATTACAGGCTGTAACTGACTGGAAAGTATTTGCAACCAAATAATTAAAAATTGAAAGTTTGATGTATAAATACTAGACTGTCCAATTACTTTTGGTCCCTTAAAAATGGGGTGGCACTGATAGAAAATATCATAATTCCTTCACAGTTCACTCGATTTTGACGCAAACACCCCCATATTAAAGCTGAAAGTCTGCTGTTAATGTACATCTCGTTTGTTTCATATCCAAATCCTTTGGGATGGTGTACAGCACCAAAAATATGAAAATTTTGCAGATGTCCAAATATTTATGGCCCTAACTGTATATAGATGCTACATGTGTTAATATTAGCATGATCAACATTGCCACAAACACATTGTGGTTTCTCACTTATTCTACTCTATTCTATTCTATTCTATTCTATTCTATTCTATTCTATTCTATTTTATTAAGAATCAATTGGCACCATACGGCAGCCTCCAGAGCTGGTATGGGAATGTGGGGAAGTGCATGTGTATTTTGAAAGTGCTTTGAGTCAACTTCATAGTTGTGATACTGCGCTATATAAATACATGTTGGATTGTATTGTACTGATGCTGTTTGCCCCTCCACAGAGCCGTGGGGGCCCCAGTGCCGGCCCTGGTCCAGGCCCAGGTGGGAGTGCAGGTGGTGGGGGGAGAGCTGCTCTGCCACAGGCCCCTGCCTGGCTGCGCCGGCTGTGTGGACAGCTGCTGTCTGAGAGGCTGATGCAGCCCAGCGGGGTGCAGTACGTGGTGCGCGCCATCCTGCAGGGGGGCAGCGGTGAGCAAGCTTGCTGTTGGAGACTGTTTATATAACGCCAAGACTGCTCTACAAAGGCAAAGTGCTGTAGCTACATATTTCGCCAAGATTGATTTTAGACTGAAAATTGTCTTCATTACACTTCCTTTATCTCGTGACAAAACCCTATGGTTCAGTTTTGTCCCGTTTTAGAGATATTGCTGTGTCAAATTTTCCTGGTGAACCAGAAGCTATGTGTTGACGCCCAGGGGGCTGGGCTACACAATCCTTCTGGTACACCTGTGATTCGCTCTCCTCCTCCGTTTTCGATATAACCGGGGCAGCACAACGAATCAGGATCGTAGGGAGGGATATCAGTGGGTATGACGTTTATCGAACGCAACACCCTCCCCCAGGGTAGTTCGGCTGTGCCCGTCCCCTCCCTGAATCACAACAGTAATGGCGGCGTGCGAGGAGTTATCATGCGTCGGGATGGAAGCAGCAATTTCAGCGGTGTTATCCAAAATACCTCAAGTTGATTTTCTAAAGGACGTTGTTCTGTTTTGGTTCCCGACCTGGCGGCGCTTACGTGACGACACGTCCTACGTCACAAAGCTTCAACGTGAGTGGTCGAAGTGTCATGTCATTCATATGAGGTTGCTCCAACCGCGTGCAAGCATCTTTTGACTAAACCCCGCCTGCGGAGAGGCGTGAAAGGGCAGTGTGCCAGTAGCCTGTTACTTACAGGCTACTGGTTCACCAGGAAAGTGTCAAATTAGCAGTAGCTACAATATCCAACCTAATAACAAAGCTTTGAAAGCATTTTTCTCAGCTTCTATGCAAGGGTATTTACTGCGCTTTGCCTTTGTAGGGCAGCACATTGTGATTAACTTTACAGTTCATGGAGGCAAATGATCATCAAGTATAACTTATACGTAGAAGCACAGTGCATTTTGACAATCTTTAGAAGGCATGTGGCAGTGTTGCAAAGACTTGACACATGCTGATATTTTGAGTGTGGTTCTGATTTATTGCGAAAACTTTTGGTTGAGTTTTCGATTTCATAGAAATTCTCAAGTTTTTTTCTCTTGAATGACGTGGGCGCCCCCCACTGCACTTAATTCATAGAAATTGTCCTCTTTTATTTTATTTTATTGATTTTAAAAAAAATATTGACTTCTTCTAGAATTGTATCTCTTCAAACTGAGACAGAAGTGAACCACGTTTTTCATTTACCTGCTATTCCTTTCCTGACCTGTAGGGGGAGATGCAGACTGGAGGAAGTGTGACGCTGTAGCCCGTATCCTATCGACGTGTCCCCAGCAGTCCCTCTCACCTGAGGGTTACTATAGCCAGGTCTGCCCACAGGTAAAGCACACCATAATATGGCCCTGGGTAGAGATAGTACTGTTAACTTTAGTAGTTATTTTAAATGTATGTACTGAACCAGTTGTAGTTTAGTCAAGGAGAAAACGTTGCTTTGCTCCTGAATATGAACAATCAAGAGCAGCTTCTGTGTTAGTTAAGACAATTGCTGCACTGAGTGGCTCTTCAATACTCTTCAAGTTGTGCTCTGCACCGTGATGTGGTACATGTGATGAATCGCCCTTTTACTTGAATGTGTTTGTGAAATAATTTGTATAAAACGTATGCTGCTAGACACCTTAATTTCCTTAAGAATTAATATTTTTCTCTCTACTCCTCTCTACTCCTTAATCAGGTGATAGAGCTGCTGCACTTCAAGGACAAGCTGACGGCTCAGCAGTTCCAGCGTGTGGCCACTAGTGCGGCGCTCACAATAGTGGAGGAGCATGCTGAGTTTGCACATCGCTTCCTGTTAGAGCCTCTTCTTAAACCCCTCCTCTGCTGTGCAAGTGCTGCAGGTATGTGTGTGACGTGTGTCTCTTTTCAATAGAGATGGTCACATTAACTCTGAGGTCAAATATGCTGTCAATTTAAAATGGTGTAGTTTATTTGTTAAACAGGCGTATACGCAGAGAGAGGCCCAGTTGCAAACACCGTTTCGCCTTCCCTTACAGACCTGTAGGACAGCAGACAATGGCTGTATCTCAAAGTCAAGGATCCTGGCCTTGCTAGGACGTGAAAAAGTCCAGTGGTTGGATAGTCCACGGAGTTCAATCCAATCACTGGGCGTTTCACGTCCTAGCAAGGCCAGGATCCTTGACTTTGAGATGCGGACACTATATCCAGTCGGCCTGGCTTGACTCTTTTAATTGCCTCATGAACGTGATTCATTAACCTCTGAAATGTGTGTTGTGTGTTGTTTCGACTGTCTTCTTAGTATTTTTATGTGAACGCCCTTGTCTCTCTGGCGGTTTCAGGAGAGGGAGAGGACAGTATGTGTTGCGTGTTGTTTCCACTGTCTTCTTAGTATTTTGATGTAAAGGCCCTTGTCTCTGGCTGTATGTGTTGTGTGTTGTTTCCACTGTCTTCTTAGTATTTTGATGTGAATGTCCTTGTCTCTCTGGCTGTTTCAGGAGAGGGAGAGGACAAGGGCCCTGTGGAGGAGTGGGAGCTGAGTCGCTGTGTGGATGACGTCTACAAAGTGAGTGGAACAGCAGAGCTTTAAATTAACACCTGCCAACCGGCCAAATGCTGCTGAAAACTCAGTTTGGCTGGTCAAAAAGAAAACTTACTAACCCCAACTCCGATGAAGTTGGGACGTTTGGTAAACAGTGAATAAAATCAAAATGCTATCATTTTCAAAACACTCAATCTATTCATTAGATGGAGAATAGTGAAAAGACAACATATTAAGTGTTAAAACCGAGAAAAAATATTGTTTTGGGGGACATATGTACTCATTTCTAATTTGAGAAATCCAACATGTCTCAAAAGAGTTGGGACGGGGACAATAAATGGCAGCAAATGTCGAGGAAGACTAAAAAAAAAACAAAAGACAACACTTAACAGTTAAATACATTAACCGATGAGATGATTTTATATAAAAAACAGTGTTAATTCCTATCTTGGACATGATTTCACCAGCTTAAATGGTGGGTGTATTCCTTGTCATGTTTTGCAATGTTTTCCTTTCTGTAGTGCTTACAGTGTGACAGGTCTTGACCAAAAACCCACCATTTTATCACATGCTGGTCCTTATGATGGAGCCCAACTGTTAAAACATAGTAGAGAATGCAATTTGACCTTACTATGTGGCAGTAATCGAAGATCTCCCTTCAAAATATAATGCATGAGTGGCTTTTCATGCTGTTTAAAACCCATTTATACCATTCAGCACTGTATTTAACTCTACAGATGAGTGAGAACATCTTAACCAATGCACTACTGCATCCGCATGCCATCATGGAGGCTGACTTTTGAAGCTAGCACTAACACAAGTTGGATGGTCCATTTTCACTGTAGCACAGGATGTGCAATGCTCTATTATTGTCAAAAAGAATGGACTTCTACAACTTCTGCTGACTTCTGTAAGCAAAGGACAGTTTCCCATGTCTTCTGGGTCTATTTCAAGTGAGCTCAGGTGCTTAGGAGAATGTTAAACCCCTGTGTCATTTTCATGCATTAAGCATTCTTAATATGGTCAATTTTCAATAGCTCTAACACTCCAGGAATTAGAGTGAGACTACAGCCAATATATATTTCATGATGTCATGAACCTATACAATGATTTTATTAACAAAAATATGTCTTATATACACTCAATCGTGGTAAATCAAAGGGAATTCAAAAATGTATGTAATAACTATGGTAATTATTCCCTTTTCATCTTTAATTCTGAGTGACTCAGCCTCTCTGTGATGATCTTATACCTGGACACCTATATTGTCCGTCAGTACAATTCATTTTGAAATGTTCTTCTTTGTTGTTTTATCTTATTTGGATGTTTACTAAATTTCACTGATCCCCGTCCCAACTCTTTTGAGACGTGTTGGATTTATCAAATTAGAAATGGGTACATATGTCCCCCAAAACAATATTTTTTCTCGGTTTTAACACTTAATATGTTGTCTTTTCACTATTCTCCATCTAATGAATAGTTTGAATGTTTTGAAAATGATAGCATTTTGATTTTATTCACTGTTTACCAAACGTCCCAACTTCATCGGAGTTGGGGTTTGTACTAGCCACATTAGGGGTCTGACACACCAAGGCGGTAAAGCGTCGCGGAACGGCCGCGTTTTTTACCGGCGTCGGTGAAAATACATTGAAACCTATCTGTCCTTACACACCAACCGGCGGTAGTCGGGCGTCAGCGGCGCGGGAGCCGGCTCCGCTCCGCACTGCATTTGGAAAATAGAACTCGAGCGTATTTTTCACGCCGGCGACCGGCGGTGTCTCATTCAAATGAATGGCAAAGTAGCATGCTAGCTTTGGCTGTGGCTAGGGTTTTGAATAGGACTGGCCGCGCACACCGACGCTGTCAGTGTGCAAGGCAGAGAAAAGTACGCCGGCCAAAACTAAGCAGAAAGACCGCGTCCGTCCTGCGACCGTTCCGTTCCGCCTTGGTATGTTTTGGCCCTTAGACTCACACTTTGACTCATTAGGGAGTGTTTGTTTGGCTAGTGAGATTAACATCTAGCCATTTTGGCTGGTGATGAAAAAGTTAATTTAGAGTATTGTGGAAAGTCGTTTTTGTAATTAATTCTCCACAGCTGTTTAATTGGCTCCGTGCATCACCTTCCACCAAGGCACCTCTTCATTCACATTTCCCACCCTGAATGGATTGTAGCGGCATTAACTGCAGAGGGTGTAGGATTGTGGCCAGAGTAGGCGTCAGCGTCACAACTATTCTGCCCATTCCCAAATGTGACCCGTTGATGAATTATTACTAAGTAATAAATATTTAGAGGTCTGACTAAACTACAGTATGTGTTGCAGCAAAATATGTCTATTACTGGAAATTCAAAATGACGGAAGCAGAGATGATCCACCTTATGTATGAATAGTGTCATTTTCCCATTGATGGATGCTTAGAAATTGATGATGATGGAAAATGAAAAAGATAACATTTATGAATGGGCAACATGCATTTTGGAAGTAAAAAGCTTACACATTCTGTCTTATAGCAAGTTTGGAGGAGTGACTGTGTGTGTCATTCTCCTTAAGTAATATTTTTGCTTCCAACTTGTGGAAGATGAAAACTACTTGATATGACTTTAGAATATTCACAGAGGAAGGGAGAGACTGTGGACCAGTGTCCTTTCCTGTCCCTTGAGGAACTATTCAGTAATATGTTGCAAATGTCATCTCCGCTAATTGTATGCAATCATGAAGAAATGTCAGCATGTTAAAATGTGTATTCCAATATGCATCCTCCCGTCCTCCACTTGTGCTTGTGGCCTCACCCCGTCTCCTGGCCCCGACTCCGTGGAGAAAATGAAGTGTCCCTGTTTGCGGGACTGTTTTTTAATTCACCATCCCGATTGCATATGAGAAAATGACATTAGAATTGTGCTTTTGCAAGATATCTAATTCATTTTCTGTCGTCAGTGACATCATCATGAGGTCACAAGTAGGCAAGTGAGCAAGGGAGGACGGAAGTCGGCATATTGGAATGCAAGTCTGGTCCCTGTCTTTATTTCAGGTATGTGTGGTGGGGAACAGGCCTAGTGAGCCGCTGCTGAGGGGTCTGGCTAGAGTATTCCCTGTCATCTTTGACCTGTACTGCTTCACCAAGAAGAATGTCTCCCACCTGCGGTAAGAATCATTCAGTCACACACACACACACACACACACACACACACACACACACACACACACACACACACACACACTGTATGAGTTCTGCCACTTAGCCAATGCTTCGGGCCACTCAGCTTGGCCAATCAAGGTGTGGATGGAGGACCACCAGATCAATACCCTGACATGGTCAGCCCAAACTCCAGGACCGAAACCCCTTGAAAAGCTCTGGAATGTGATCAAGAGGAAGCTGGATGGTCACAAGCCACCCACCCAAGCTCATCCACATGAATTCTTGCACCAGGCATGGAATAATGTCATCCAAGAACAATGTGAAGGAGTAATGGAACACATACCAAAACACATGAAAGTTGTGATTACAAATCCGGCTTATTCCACCAAATATTGATTTCTGAATTCTTCCTTAGTTAATACATTACTATTATGTTGTTTTAAAGTTAATATCATCTTGTTTTTTGACATTTGGAAACATGGCATCTCATGTGTTACTTTGACCATTTTCAGATTTTCTGTAAATGAAGTATCTAAATGACATTCGATCTTTCGAAATTCAGAGGAAATGTTGTCAGTAGTTTATAGAATTAAATGACCAAGTTTGTTTTACTCAAACCCATACCTATCCATAACGAAATCAGAAAAACTGAACATTTTGAAGTGGTCTCTAATTTTTGCCGCGGCTGTATATCTCCATAATATCTCCATCATATATCTCTGATGGGCCATAAAGGCCCCTTAAATAAAGTGTTACAATGCACTTACTTTATACGTGTGTAATAATAACTTCTACAGTATAACAAAGGCAATAACAATAACCACTACATACAACCATCCGTATACTTTCCTTTGGTGTTTTTTTTGGTGTTGCATGCACACCATGTTGTCAGCACCTGCTGTTCCCACCGGCTCTCATATTCACTCCTTTGATGACTCCACAGCGCCCCCTGTCAGGAGATCCTGCTATGGCACCTCTCCCAGGCAGAGACTGGCCAGGCTCTCTCCCTCCTCAGGCAGGTCTGTGGTCTGGAGGAGGCACCAGGAGGAGGAGGAGGAGGAGGAGGAGGAGGAGGAGGAGGAGTGGCGGCAGCAGGGTGGCAGTTCTCCCCAGGCAGCGAGGGTGGGGTCATCCTCACACCTAAAGAGTCAATCAGGTGGGCTGCCCATTGTACTGGTTGCAAGACCATCTCTGTCTCCCTGTTTTGTGGATGTTTTTGTTCTTGTTACTTTATGTAAGAGTGTGGATGGCAGAATATTGCTATTAACTCTTGAAATAGCATTTTGTGGACGTTCTGACCTTCGTGGGTGAATATGGTCTATCACTGTTTCGTCAGCGTGTCAACATGCTGGTATGGTACTCAAAACAGAGTCCTTGTGCACAACCAGTGTCCAGGTGCTGTTGATGTGCAGTCATAGTAAGTAAAAGGGGGATACATCACCCCACACCTGTCTTCTCTTTGCTGGTAGATTATTTAGTTGAGCAACACGTTTCGTTGTTGCTTCATCAGATTCACCACCAAGTGAAACACGTTCTTCACCTAAATAAGCAACCAGCAAAGAGACCAGTGTACTTGTACAGGTATGGTAGTTCACAACAAATACAATATAATAGAATGCAATGTCATACATTCAGTACTATAAAACTGCTTGTCAAACGGCAACGTAGTATTGACTCATACTGAACAATAGAGGTAGCAATTCACATTTAGACACAATATGCTGACATTTTATTTCAGAGTCACAAGTGAACAGCAACATTACATTCCACACACACATAATGCCATTACGCCAGCCATTACATACTTGGCCGGCTAGTCTGATATCGATTCAGCCAAGGTATTAGTCATGACCTAATGCTCTTTAGTGTGTCATGATTCTCTGTTCTGTCTATTTATTATCTACAGTTATTACTAAAGTGAATTCATTGTAGCGTTATTGATTTCTTTCGGCTGCTTTGACAACAATAGGAGTCCCAAAGGTCTTTATGGAGCGTAGAGGCTGGGCCTTTGTGGTGCAATTGTGGCCGGGCAGGGCTATGGATCATCTCTCCTCCTGTCCTGTTGTCTCCCTCCCTCTTACTTCCCTCTCATCGCTCCTTATCTCATTCCCTTCCCTCTCATCCCTCCCTCTCTCTTTCCCTTCCTTTTCATCCCTCTTTCTCTCTTGCCCTTTTTTCACCCACTCTGTTCTCTCTATCTTTCTCTTTAATTCTCTTGTTCACTCACGCATTCTCTCCCCATGTCCCACCAATTCCACTCTGTCTGCCTTTTCCATCTCTCTCTCTCTCCCTCTTTCTCCCTTTCCTTCTCTCTCTCTTTCTCCCTTTCCCTCTCTCCCTCTCTCTCTCTCTCTCTCTCCCTCTCCCTCTCCCTCTCTCTCTCTCTCTCTCTCCCTCTCCCTCTCCCTCTCTCTCTCCTGTAGTGATGAGGATGAGGAGCTGTATGAGCGTGTGTGTGGTGAGCAGTGGCGTGTGGAGTGCGTTGCTCAGCTACTGGGGGAGATGAAGGACAGTGATCTGCCAGCCACACTCTTCTTGCAGCTTCTACAGGTACACAGAACACACACAAGACAACACGCACTGTAAAGACCCCTACAAACACAAGACAACACACACTGTAAAGACCCCTACAAACACAGAACAAACACAAGATGACACGCACTGTAAGGACCCATACAAACCCAAGACAACACACACTGTAAAGACCCCTACGAACACAGAACAAACACAAGAGAACACACACACTGTAAAGACCCCTACAGGTACGGAGAACAAACACAAGACGACACGCACTGTAAGGACCCCTACAAACACAAGACAACACGCACTGTAAAGACCCCTACAAACACAGAACAAATACAAGACAAAACACACTGTAAAGACCCCTACAAACACAGAACAAATACAAGAGAACACACGCACTGTAAAGACCCCTACAAACACAAGACAACACACACTGTAAAGACCCCTACAGGTACAGAGAACAAACCCAAGGCGACAGATGCTATGTAGCAACATGCTAAGAGCCTACAGGTAACAGATAACAGACACCATACTGTACGACTAGTGCTGTAAGGACCCAGCTCAGGATCCTCACGGTATTCCCCAGAAAGTCCAGCCAGAGACTGAGGAGAAGAGTTGTTCTTCATGTATTACAGCAGAGGATGCTGGCACATTATTGCATAGAACTGACATTAAGCACACAACGCAACTCGACACAGCACAACACAACACAGCATAACAAAACACGGCACAACACAGCACAGCACAACACAGCGGAACGCAACACTACATGACACAACAACACAAAGGAACCATCAAGTCAGTTCTGTCACAGTGTTCTACGGGACAAAAGATTGTGTGCATTTCCACTGTGTCATTTCTGCAGTAGTAGGAGTGGAGTAGTAGGAGTAGTAGGAGTAGGAGTAGGAGTAGTAGTAGTAGTAGTAGTAGGAGGAGGAGGAGGAGGAGGAGGAGGTGGTGGTTAGAGTGGAGTATAGTACAAAGCACTAGAGGAGAAGTTGCCTTGTTTTGGTGTTAGACTGGAGTAATCGACTTGGCTCTTTATTTTAAAACTCTCTGAGATCTGGGCAAGAGCAGCCACTACATTCTCCCGTCTACAAATCATAGCTTCCATTCAGCTCTTAGGGTATTACATTGCTATGCAGTCAGAGCCCAATATGGTATCTTGGCAAAGCCATAATGCAGAACGCCACAGCCATGCCAA
>NC_085860.1:18187040-18208742 GCF_034702125.1 Engraulis encrasicolus
TGTTATCGAGTATCGTTTTTTTTATATCGTGCAGCCCTACAGGCCAGTCAACTTCATCCACACCAGACTGTCATTAGGAGTGGGATGACAGTTAAGTTTATATTTGAGTCAACGCACGTTAGTGAATACTTTTGGTAATACAGTGTATTAAATGGGATAGCAATGTAATATACTGTACTGTAGTTTAACAACTACTGTAGGTTGGTATAAGTATGAGCCTTCTGCCATTTGGGGTGATTGGTCTTCATTGTATTCCAAATATTTTGTGTCTTTTTTCACGCATGTGGCCTGACTTTGTTTTGTCTTAGTTGAGTATACGAACACATACAGTATGTGTTTGTTTGTGTGTGCATACAACCGTGAACACAAACCTGCACATAAACACATGGATTCACACTAGGATTGTTTGTTTAGATTGTGTGTGTGTGTGTACAGTACATGTATGTACATGTGTGAACAAGGGCATAGGTGTGTGTGTGTGTGTGTGTGTGTGTGTGTGTGTGTGTGTGTGTGTGTGTGTGTGTGTGTGTGTGTGTGTGTGTGTGTGTGTGTGTGTGTGTGTGTGTGTGTGTGTGTGTGTGTGTGTGTGTGTGTGTGTGTGTGTGTGAATGGTATTGTATATTATCGCATTGTGCTTGCATGCGTTCATGCGTGCATGCGCGTGTGTGTTAGTGAGAAAGGGTTTTTTCTCCACTCTGTCTACTTCATATAACATCATTGTTTTATTGTGTTGTCCTCCTCAGGCTATGGAGTTCATTGAGGCCATGTTGCAGCGAGCCTGTGTGGGGATGGAGCAGAGGGCAGCAGAGCAGGGGGAGCAGAACCCAGTGGAGACCCAGACCCTCCGCATGGGGATGGGCCTGGTGGCGGCACTCATGTCCGGGGACACCAAGGTACAACACACACGCAGGACGACGCGCATACTTCCAGAACAGAGTGTAATGTACGAGACAGGAGAACCAGATGCGTTTTTCATGAACCCCAGAAGTGCTTTTATTGTTTAGGGTGAAAGGGGAGTTGGGAATGAAAGAATGAGGGTCCAGGGGTTCCAGGGGTTCCAGGGGGTCCAGGGGGTCCAAGGGTTCTCAGGGTTCGGGGTTCACCAGGGTTGTCAGAATTGCAGGGTCACAAGGGGTTAATAGGAGTGCAAGGTCACCTGGGTTACGAGGGTCAGGGTTCCAGGGTCACCGTGGTTCCAGGGGTTCCGGGTTGTCTGTGTGTGTGTTCCCCCGGGAGTGGAGCAGCGATGCCGAGAGCTGGAGAGTCCGGGGAGTCCTGGGGGAAACACACACAACAGAGCAGGTGAAGAGGAGCAGCAGTACAATGCAGGGGATATCCAAAATCGTATACGTATGACAGAAGGCTGGTCGATTTACCGGGGATGGTGAGCAGTCGGAGAGTCGAAGATCAAAAAGCGGGTCCGGGATCAGGAGTCAGAGTACGGTAAGCTGGAGCAGACGGGTTCTGAGATGCTTGCAGACGATCTGACAAGAGATGACTGAAACAGGGAGCTTTATATACAGAGAGAGGTTAATGGTAAATGCAGTGCAGCTGGAGAGTTAACGAGGGTAAGTGGAGCAGAGCAGAGTGGAGACAGGTGAAGGTGATTAGGCAAGGCAGAGAGTGAAGTAGAGCCGAGTAGGAACAGGTGTACGTAATCAGGCAGACTGGAGAGCAAGAGATAGGACCAATTTGTGTTGTTATGGGGCAGGCAGAGAGAATTCATGACAGAACCCCCCCCCCAAGGGACGGCCCCAGAAGTCCCAAAATGGAACCACCAAGGCAGGGAGGGCGGAAGGGGGAACCGGAGGAGGGCTAGAACTCTTCAGACCCGTCAGAATCCATCGCCACCCCCTCCGAGGGCAACTTATTCATCTCAACGTCTCCAGCAGTGGAGGCGACATCAGACACAGACAGATCAGGGTCGGAGTCGGGGCCAGGAGCAGGTGCAGGCACAGGGTCAGAGTCTCGGCCAGGAGCGAGCACAGGTGCAGGGACAGGGACGGGTGCAGGTACAGGTCTTGCCAGCTGAACAGCCGGACGGTTAGGGCCACGTTCAACCCCCTTGGGGCGACCCCTCCGAAGGGAGGGCTGGTCGGGATGGAGACGGTGAAACTCCACAACCAAAGCAGGATCCACAATCCTGCTGGCAGGCACCCACATCCTTTCCTCCGGGCCGTAACCCTCCCAGTCTACCAGGTATTGGATCCCCCTGCCCCGCCGACGAGACCGGAGGAGACGCGCAACCGTGTAGACAGGGCCCCCCTCAATCATGCGAGGAGGAGGTGGTGGCTGAGCATCGGGGACCAGGTCACTCTCGTGCACCAGCTTCAGTTTGGAAACGTGGAAGGTAGGGTGAACCTTCATGGAGCCGGGGAGCTTGAGTCGAACGGCGGACCTGCTGATCACCTTCTCCACTAGAAATGGGCCGACGTATCGGGGTGCCAACTTGCGAGACTCCACTCGGAGCGGCAGATCCTTAGTGGACAGCCACACCTTTTGTCCCACTTGGTACGGAGGTGCCGGTATCCTCCGACGATTTGCCCCAGCTTCATAATTGGCCACTGACCGGAGGAGGGTAGTCCGGGCCTGGGACCAAGTTCTGCGGCAACGTCGGACATGGGCCAGAGCAGACGGACAGGATGCAGCGGCTTCTTGACTGGCGAACAGCGGTGGCTGGTAACCATACACGCAGTGGAAGGGGGAAAGGCCAGTTGCTGAGCTTGGGAGAGAGTTATGCGCATATTCTACCACAGGAGCTGCTGAGCCCAGGATCTGGGATTGCGCGAAGCCATGCAGCGGAGAGACTTCTCCAATTCCTGGTTAAAATCTCTCCGCCTGCCCATTCGACTGTGGATGGAAGCCGGATGTTAGGCTGGCAGTGGCCCCGATGAGATGGCAGAATTCCTTCCAAAAGACAGATGCAAATTGGGGCCCCCTGTCGGACACTATGTCCCTGGGTAGTCCGTGTATCCTAAATACCTGCTCCAGTGACTACTTGTGCTGTCTCCTTTGCAGAGGGTAGCTTGGGGAGTGGACAAAGTGAGCATCTTACTGAATCTATCAACGATGGTAAGGATGACATTGTTACCATCGGATGGGGGCAAACCAGAACGAAGTCCAACGACAAGTGTGACCACGGGCGCTTGGGCACCGGCAGGGTTGAAGCAATCCTGCAGGTGGGCGACTGGGGGTCTTATTCTGGCTGCAGGTGAGGCATGCTTTCACATATTCCCGGACATCAGCCCTCATCGAGGGCCACCAGAATCGCTGGGAGAGCAGGCGAAAGGTACGTTCAACCCCGGGATGGCAGGCCAGGTGAGTATCGTGGCCCCACTGGATCACCTGTGACTTAAGGTGACCTGGTACAAAGAGGCAGTCATCTGGGCAAGCACTAGGACCTGGCTGGGTACGGATTGCCTCTCTGACACGTTCCTCTACATCCCAGGTTAGAGCGGCGATGATACATGAGCTTGGGAGGACGGGGGTTGGTTCCTCCATAGGAGCTTCGTCTTTCTGGAACATCCGGGAGAGAGCGTCAGGTTTCCCATTGCGTGAACCTGGGCGATATGAGAGGGTGAAGTTGAATCGCGTAAAGAAAAGGGACCACGGGACTGGCGCGAGTTCAACCTTTTGGCAGTTCGTATGTACTCCAGATTCTTATGGTCTGTCCAAACCAGGAATGGAGTACTTGTGCCCTCTAGCCATTGTCGCCATTCTTCCAGGGCAAGTTTCACGGCTAACAGTTCCCGGTTCCCAATGTCATAGTTTTGTTCTGCAGAAGTCAGTCTACGGGAAAAGAAAGCACAGGGGTGCAACTTGCCGTCTTCTGCAGCGCGCTGGGAGAGGACTGCTCCGACCCCAATATCCGAATGCGTCCACCTCCACCACAAACTGCCGCTCGGGGTCTGGCATTTGGAGGATGGGTGCAGAAATGAAGCGGGTTTTAAGTGCTTTAAACGCCTTGTCCGCCTCTGGAGTCCACCGATACAGAGTCTTAGTGCTGGTGAGGGCAGTGAGAGGAGAAGCCACCTTACTGTAATTCCGAATGAACCTCCGATAAAAGTTAGCAAAGCCCAAGAATTGTTGCAGTTTCTTGCGGTTCTCTGGTACCGGCCAGGTGTTCACTGCTGAAACCTTGGAAGGATCCATCCGGATACTCCCTTCAGTCACAATGTACCCCAGAAAGGACACAGATTTGGCGTGGAACTCGCATTTCTCGGCCTTGACGAAAAAAGTGAGTTTTCCAAGAGGCGACGCAGGACCAGCTGGACGTGGCGGACGTGTTCAGAGGTGGAGCTTGAGAATATTAAAATATCGTCAAGGTAAACGAATACAAAGACATTCAGCATGTCCGGAGGATGTCATTGACAAGGGCTTGAAACACTGCTGGGGCATTTGTAAGGCCGAATGGCATGACCAAGTACTCGTAGTGTCCGGTAGGGGTATTGAAAGCAGTTTTCCACTCATCACCCTCCCTCATTCGTACCAGATGATAGGCATTCCTGAGGTCGAGTTTATAGTGAAGATGGTTTGCCCCTTGGAGTAGTTCAAATGCAGATGCCAGAAGTGGCAGGGGGTATCGGTTCTTGACTGTTATGTCATTCAATCCCCTGTAGTCGATGCAGGGTCTGAGAGATCCATCTTTCTTTCCAACAAAAAAGAACCCGGCTCCGGCAGGTGAGGATGATGGACGGATTATTCCAGCGGCCAGGGAATCATTGATGTAATCATCCATGGCCTTTCTTTCGGGAGCAGACAAAGAGTACAGACGGCCCTTTGGAGGTGCAGTGCCAGGAAGGAGGTCAATAGCGCAGTCGTAGGGTCGATGAGGGGGCAGAGAGGTAGCTTTGGATTTGTTGAAGACCTCACGAAAGCCATGGTAGCAGGCAGGTACTTTGGAAAGATCCAGGACGGATTCGGTGGGTTTGGGACAGGTGGGTAAGATCGCTCCTTTTAGGCAGGTCCGGTGGGCATTCTCTTCCCCACTCCCGTACAATCCCAGTTTCCCAGTCGAGGTGGGGGTTATGTTGGCGTAGCCACGGATATCCGAGAATGAGTGGTTGCCCAGGGGAGCGCAGAAGATGGAACTGGATGGCCTCCTGGTGGTTTCCAGACAATAGCATGGTTACAGGGGCTGAGGTATGAGTTACTGTGCCGAGCGGGGTGACCATCCAGAGCTCGTGCAGGAACGGTGGTGAGGGCAGAAGGTGGCGCCCTATGCCCAGTTGTTGGGCAAGCTCAGCGTCCAAGATGTTGGCCCTCAGCCCCAGAGTCGACCAAGGCTGACAGCGAGTGTGAGGGAGTTAGGGAGCTGAAGACGGACCTGGAGCAGAGGCTTTCGGGCTATGGGAGGTTGAAGACATGCTGAGCTCACCCGGATCCCCCCTACGCCTGGTGAGCTCTGGCTTTTGCCGGACAGGTAGATACACGGTGATTCTCACCTCCGCAGTACAGGCAAAGGTTTGATGCGAAGCGACGCTGCCGTTCTTCTGGGGTGAGAGAAGCACGACCGATCTCCATGGGCTCTGGTTGGGCTGAGTGCGTCAACTGTGTGGGCTGGGCAAGAGAGGTTACTGGATGAGTCTGGAAAGCCGAAGAGTCACCCCGAATGCGGACAGCACGTTGATTCTGGCGCCCCTTCTCTCGTCTGCGGGTCTGGATTCGGCGGTCGATACGATTCACCAGGGAAATGGCTTCGTCGAGGGTTGAGGGTAAGTCATATGACACTAGCTCGTCCTTGATGTAGTCTGCCAGACTGTGAACGAAGGCATTCACCACGGCAACCATGTTCCATGAACTGCGTCTGGCCAGGGTCCGGAACTCAATGGAGTAATCGGCGATTGTGTGATTGCCCTGTCTGATGGTCAGAAGTTCTTGGGATGCCTCCGCAGTTGTTGAGCCTAGGTCGAACACCTTGGTTATCTCCTTCGCAAACGCCTCGAAGCTGGCACAAGCTGGGGTCTGTTGCTCGAATTCCGCTGCCCCCCATAGACGAGCCCGACCAGTCAGGTGGGTGATGGTGAATCCAACTTTGGCTCCTTCTGAAGCAAAGGTCCTGGGTTGCAGTGAGAACAGGAGTCGGCAGTTGGTCAGGAAGGGCCGGACTTGGGTCGAGTCGCCATTGAAGCGCTCTAGATTGCCGATCTTTGGTTCTGGGGTGGAAGTTTCGGGAGATGGGGCTGGAGACACCTGGGCCAGAGCGTTGGGGGCTGGAGCGTTGGGGGCTGGAGCGTTGGGGGCTGGAGCGGTTGACGGAGTTCTCAGGTGTGTGAGTGCTTCAATCACCTCGGCCAGTTGCTGTTGCTGTAGCTGGAGTTGTTGTTGATGCTGATGACCGAGTTGAATCAACGACGCAACATCACCGGTCATCCGGGACATCTCACCCTCGGCACGTTCCAGGCGGTCCATGGCTGATGGTTCGTGCGCTGGTTCCATGGTGGTCAGATCGTACTGTAATGTACGAGACAGGAGAACCAGATGCGTTTGTCACGAACCCCAGAAGGGCTTTTATTGATTAGGGAAAAGGGGAGTTGGGAATGAAGGAATGAGTGTCCAGGGGTTCCAGGGGGTCCAGGGGGTCCAGGGGGTCCAGGGGGTCTCAGGGTTCGGGGTTCACCAGAGTTGTCAGAATTGCAGGGTCACAAGGGGTTAATAGGAGTGCAAGGTCACCTGGGTTACGAGGGTCAGGGTTCCAGGGTCACCGTGGTTCCAGGGGTTCCGGGTTGTCTGTGTGTGTGTTCCCCCGGGAGTGGAGCAGCGATGCCGAGAGCTGGAGAGTCCGGGGAGTCCTGGGGGAAACACACAACAGAGCAGGTGAAGAGGAGCAGCAGTACAATGCAGGGGATATCCAAAATCGTATACGTATGACAGAAGGCTGGTCGATTTACCGGGGATGGTGAGCAGTCGGAGAGTCGAAGATCAAAAAGCGGGTCCGGGATCAGGAGTCAGAGTACGGTAAGCTGGAGCAGACGGGTTCTGATGATGCTTGCAGACGATCTGACAAGAGATGACTGAAACAGGGAGCTTTATATACAGAGAGAGGTTAATGGTAAATGCAGTGCAGCTGGAGAGTTAACGAGGGTAAGTGGAGCAGAGCAGAGTGGAGACAGGTGAAGGTGATTAGGCAAGGCAGAGAGTGAAGTAGAGCCGAGTAGGAACAGGTGTACGTAATCAGGCAGACTGGAGAGCAAGAGATAGGACCAATTTGTGTTGTTATGGGGCAGGCAGAGAGAATTCATGACAGAAAGATACATTACAGACGTATCTGGTTTATTTATTGACCTTCAATGTTGCAAGTAAACACTGCAAATGTGAACAGTGTGCGGGAGCTTCTTTGTCTCTACTTTGGGGACCCAGTGGTTCCACTCCTACGCACATGACCAAAGGAGGTCTACAAGAATTCTACAAAATAGAAATAACAGAGATGTATAAAATAGAAGAAGTACTGTTATGTACTGTCTAGCATGGCCAATACCATACAGAGCCTGCGCATGGGGATGGGAATGGTGGCGGCACTCATGTCCGGGGACACCAAGGTACAACATGCACGCAGGGCGAAATTAGGATTGCACCGATCTACATTTCTTCACTTCCGATCCGATCCCGATATCTTCATTTGGATATCTGCCAATACCGATACTACTCCGATCCAATACCAAAACCACATACAGTATATGCATGGGTTTCATGGGTTACATGGATATGCAATGTGCTGTATGTACAATAACCCACATGATCATGACTGATACAGCCAGGGATGAATACATCATTCATTTCATAGGGTTCATGGCTAAATATTTTATATAGTACAGTATCTGTGATCTTCTGCATGACTATGATCTCCTGCTATATTGCAGTTTACCTTAAGCAGTCCCAGCATATTGCATTAAACTCGTCCTCTGATGTTAGCTTGAGTTTGTACTGTGCCTGTCGACATGCCTTTCTCGAAACCGAACATACGAAATCTACTCTGTCATTGTAAACAATGTTTTCCTATCCTCACGTTTTTCATCTCTGAGTACCAACCGTTGATATAAATGTGAATTTGTCTCCTGTGGTATGTACGGTCCGATTTTCATATGAGAAGTTTAAACGTTTTTCTTTACAAGACGTGTTTGGGGACATTAAGTACATTGCTTAAAGTTACATATGGAAAAATTCTGACAGCGGACCACGAAATTGGTCAGGAGGGTCACCGTTCTCTTGATAATAACTAATTTTAAGCATCGGTTGACTCGGGAAGGCAATTAATTAACCTTTTAATCCCACTTTGTGCCCTTTTAATATGCTGTTATAATTCAATCATGCATGCAGTAAATGTTAATCAAAAAGAATATTACCTGTGGACTGTGTTTTAACATTTTAATTGTATTCCAAGAGAGGGGCTGCGCCTTTTAAAGTGGCTTTAGTGGTGTGGTGGAGCATTGGCTATGGATTAATGGTCATTAAAAATGAGGGAGACTGAAGTTCACACTCAATGAATAAAAAGAGATGCCCAAACTAAAGGTTGAGTGTTGTACATCATGCAATGTGGTTTTATAGTGATGGCAATCTACTGTATAACCAACTGTTTTGAAATCATTTTTAATCATTGTTTTAATTACAAACAGCAAATATGAATCACTCAACTTGCTAATCTGAACTGATTGCCACCTTGCTTCTGATGTTCCCTTTTAAACCATTGTGAGCATTTGTTTTGGTTTTGCACTTAGGGTGGGGTCACACGAAACTTTTGCCCTTTTGTAAATAGCATGGCACATACTGTATGACACCAAATATCCAAAATCCCAAATATCCCACTTGTTTAGTGGGCATCTCTTTTTTGTTTTCTTTTAGTGCGAGATTCAGTCTCTCTGATTTTGAAGATATAAACTGTGGCATAGGAGAGCGTAATGCATGGTCCTGCTTTATCACTCATTTTCTCCATTTGTAGAGTGCTCGTATATGCAGCATCCTCTGTCAGTTTTCAAAGCTTTCAAGTCTTTTAATGAATTGCAGTTGTGGCCCACCAAAGCCTGGTGCCGTGTGCACAGCTGTGCGGTTTGCTGTCGGGGGAGTTTGGGAATAGCAAAGACTCTGCCTGTTGGCCCTATTACGTCATGGAGTAGTGGAGTAGAGTAGCGTTGTCGAGGAATGAAACTGACCACCTGCTCAAAGACCTAAAACCATCACAAGTGCACAGCTGGGCTGAGATGTGTGTGAATTCTCTGCAATTAATCTATTCTTCTATGGCCTACATGTGTGTGTGCCACACGCATACATGAATAAAGCACATAATGTTTAGGCAAATCGTTGCGTTTAGATCTTTTACCTGTATGATAATGACGGCTATTTTTACGTTTTTATATTATACAATTGGAACTTTTAATCAGGGCACGTTCTGAATCTATCAGTAGTTCAGTGCAAAGTGGAGTTTACAGAAAATTCCAAGCCAAATGGGCTCAGTTGAAAAGGAAGTTCATAGAGTGTATGAAAGTAGGCAACTTCAGCTGTCATTTCTGCCCTACAAAGGCAAAATGCAGTAGCTACATATTTGGTCAAAAGGTTTAGACTGAAAATGGTCTTCATTACCAAATGTTCAAATATGTACCGTTTTGGATATATTGCTATGTCAAATTTGCATTAGCTACAATATCCAACCTAATAACAAGGCTTTGAAGGCATTTTTCTCAGTTTCCATGTTGCCGTAGTTAATGCACTTTGCCTGTTATTTGTAGGGCAGATTTAACCAGTCATTTTCCATTGAATATCCTTTTTATCATTCCAAGGTCAATTGTCTGATATGCAAATTGTCTGCCGTTGTCTGACATGCAAAGACATGCCCAGCAGCTCTAATTGAAACTAAATTTAATAGCCCCTTAGGCAGTAGAAACGTGCGAGGAAAGAATTATGTATTCACGTAAATATGTGCTTCTAATGTAAGATTAATATTGTTTTTGCAATATTCTGTGGATATTTAAGCCATTTGGAATGGCTATTTGGCTGAACAGTCTTGCAAAGGCAAACATCCTTTTGACATTGAGAGGTGAAGAGAGCATTTCAAATTACAATAGTTTTAATAATGATGGAGTTCTCCATGACAGGCTCGTAATTTGTACCGCGTGTGCTTGGAATAAATATCAGGCTGGCTGTGTAATGTAGAGTAGTGGCCCTTGTGATTGCATTGTCCCCGTAGTGTGGCACTTGTCGATTGTCACTGAAGTGTGGCACTCTTGTCGATTAGAGATTGAAGCGAAGGAGGGCACTCTTCAGATTTTTCTTTCTTAATTCGCTTACATTTCGGGGAGAGCCCTTCCTTGGCGCGTCATGGCGATTGCCGAAACGCTCGTTAACGAATAATATAGAATGAAAAATCTGAAGCGTGCTGTCCTTCGCACCCAGTTAAGAACTGTGTTAATCATTAGGCGATAGTGTGAGCCCGTCTCCTCCACTTTACAAGCTCTTGTTGATTACCATGGTAGTGTGGCAGCTCTTGTGAATATTCAGATTTTCTGGTGTCCAGTGATGGAGGGCAGGAAGATCTTCCACATGGTGTTTTAACCTGTTGCCTACGGCACAGGCAAAAAACGCTAAATGCCTAAGGCCTTTTTGGGAATAAAAACCTAAAAAAACTAAAAACCTAAATAACTCATATGTCTATTTTGTCTTTTTGTTTTTGTAACTATATCAGACAGACTGTAAATGGCATACCTGTAGAACAATTTTCCATGAGGACAATAAATAGCTTATCTATCTATCTATCCATCTCCCCTAGCTGAGTGGAGATGACTACGCCGCCATGTCCCGGCTGATGTCACCACTGCAGCGCGTGTCAGAGCTGCACCCGGACGCCATGGTGAGGGAACTGGCCACCGACCTCAGGGCCGCCATCGCCACCCATGGAGCGTACCGGCCGGACACCATCACCCACGCCGCCAACAAAACCACCCAGCACCCTGCCAACACCCCCCAGCGCCCTGCCTCACTCTCACACGCCTACACACACACTCGCACTCCCTCACACGCCCACACACACACCCACGCTGGCGCAGTGCCCGCTGGCAAACCCACTCCGGCTGCTGGACAACAGGCCGTGCCAGGAAAGGCAGCAAACACCACTTTACCCAACACCACCGCCTCCACCACCAGCAAGCTGTCCACACACTGTAAAGCTAAACCTCTCATCACAGAGATCAGTACACCTAAACCTCTCATCACAGAGATCAGTGATGAACCCACAGTGTCACCAGAGGACAGCAGAGCTCCATCGCCATATGGCACACCTGCGCACTTCTCCTCCTCTGTCACGCCACCACCCGAGAAGGTGCGGTCTCCAGGGGACAGGAACCAAACCGATGCTGCGTCCGCACGAGGAGGAGGAGGAACAGGAGGAGGAGTGGGGAGGGCAAGGGACAGTAGCAGTGGAGGAGGAGGAGGGGGAGTGGGGAGGGCAGGGGACAGGAGCAGTGGTGGTGGTGGTGGTGGTGGTGATGGTGATGGTGGCAGTGATGTGGTCATCTCGGAGTGTCTTCTGGAGGCCTGTGACCCAGAAGTGCCCACGCGAGCCGTGGCCCTCAGGACTCTCACCCGTGCTCTACAGGACCGCCACCCGGGGGCGCTGGAGAGACAGGAGACACTGCTGACGGTGAGGAGTGAGTGAGTGAGTGCCTGTGTGCATGCAGGGCGAGAATGCATATGTATTTGTGTGTTTGCACAGCATGAAGGAGACAGTGCATGTTTTCAAGCAGTGTTGGGCAGTTTTGTCCCATTTGTCTCACAGAAGAGCAAGAACAAATCTGCACTTCTTGTAATCACACAATTGTGGGCCTGTTGTCCTGATATCATTACCTTCATTGTATGACTATCGTATGTATAGTATGAATAGCTTTCACAGCACAAAAACTATTAACCAAGGTCTGTTTCGGCAGTGGCTATCATTATCCATAACATTACCAGACCTCTGAATGTGTGAGCTCCCCATTCAAAATTGCCACTTTAAAAATGGAATTTTAATAATAGAACTAAATACAGAACACACTGTAGTGTAATGTATTGTAATTGGTTAGACATAACATGCTTGTTAGTATGGTAATCTGTCTCTTTCATCCTTGTAATTAAGCTCTTGGGGGAAAAAGCTAGAAGGATAAACTCGTTTTTTATGTTGTTGTAATTGGCTATTTATTAGGCTTAGCTGACAACAGACAAGAGACATAATGTTTTTGTGTCTGTCCTTTGCCTCAAGACGTGTGTGTGTGTCTGTGTGTGTGTCTGTGTGTGTGTGTGTGTGTGTGTGTGTGTGTGTGTGTGTGTGTGTGTGTGTGTGTGTGTGTGTGTGTGTGTGTGTGTGTCTGTGTGTCTGTGTCTGTGTCTGTGTCTGTGTGTCTGTGTGTGTTTGTGCTTGTGTGTGTGTGTGTGTGTGTGTCTGTCTGTCTGTGTGTGTGTGTGTGTGCTGTGCTGTGCTGTGCTGTGCTGTGCATGCGCATTCTCCTATGAGCTCAGCAGTTGTGTCTCTCTCCTCAGTCCTTTGGGACATTGTTGGCACTGATCCTGTCTCGTCTATTAACATGTGTTCAGTGCATGTTCCGGCCCAGGCGCGTGTGTGCGTGCGTGCGTGCATGCGTGCATGCGTGCTGTCTTATTACAGGGAATATTAGATGAGGTGCCCCTCTTCTTTCCAGCACAATATGCACCTCCCTCTCTGCACAGAACCGCATCCACATCCAGCCTCTCTCCACTCTCCACTCTCTCCATACCCAGTGCATTAACAACCCCCTACAGGGATGCTCCTCCTCCCCACTGTCCCTTGACTCCCTCTTCCCCCCAGGGGGCCCCAGCCCCAAGGCCTCAAGGACTTCACGGCTTCCACACCCAGCAGTTCAGCATCCCAAATATGATCGGGATATTAAAGTATCCCGAATTTGTGTTGGAACATATAAACACCTTTTCCCCACTTCAGTATCCATGAGAAGCCCATATATACTGAACTTCATATAAACACACTTACACGAGACATTTAATTCAGAATTAACTCAATTTAAAGGAGCACTAGGTAGGATGAGGTCATTTGCGTGGCGCCCGTGGCATGCCTGTCTCAAAATCTACACCGTAATGAAAAACTGCTGTTCAAATAAACTTGCTGTGAGACTGTTTTTCATCACGGAATACCAACAGTTGATACGAATCTGAATACAGTCTGTAAAGCGATGTTTCCCAGATTGTTTCCTCGTTCGGTCCGATGCTGTCAAATGCTGCAAGTGGGGTTTTCTGACAGCGGACCGTGGAAGCGTCCGCGAGTGCCATCGTTCACTTACTAATAACTCGCATAAGCATCGCCTGACTCGGGACCGTGATTAATTAAACTTTTAATCCTACCTGGAGCCCCTTTAATTCTGAATAAACTAAATTCCGCTCTGAAAGCGTCATGTAAACACTTAAAAATCGGAATTAAATGAAAGTTCAATGTAAACTCGAGGGAACTATTTACAGGATTATTAATTTTGAATTGAAAACGTCATGTAAATATGGCCAATGTTGCATCCACACTTCCATCTCATCCGTAATGCATCCACAACACCCCCCACCCCCCCATCCCCCATAACTTCTTGAGCCATTCTGAGTTGATGAGGCCACCTGTGTGATACACACACACACACACACACACACACACACACACACACACACACACACACACACACACACACACACACACACACACACACACACACACAGAAGGCTCATTGGACATTCATGTACAGTATTTACTGTAGATGAATGTGTTACCCTACATTTCACCCCTTTGTTGATTACTAGAGTTGAGAGTTGAGAGTTGCTAGTGCCCTGGGCCTCCTAGTAAGAAGTGAGCAACTGGAAATATTAGTCTACAGTAGCACTAATTAGCCAGGGAGGATGAACTAACACACACACACACACACACACACACACACACACACACACACACACACACACACACACACACACACACACACACACACACACACACACACACACGTTCACACACACATACTACACACACAGACACACACACACACACACACAAGTTCACACATGCACACACATACTGCACACACGCACACGCACACACACACACACACACACACATACTGTACACACACACACACACACACACACACACACACACACACACACACTGTACACACACACACACACACACACACACACACACACACACACACACAATGGCATCAATCTAAACAAACAGTCCCACTACGAAGGCATGTATTTATGTGCATGTTTGTGTTTACGGTTGTATGTGCACACACACAAACACATATGTTTGCAAAGTCCACTAAGACAAAACAAAATCAGAGCATATACGTGAAAAAAAAGACGCCCGTCTGAACTCACACCCTCTTCTCTGTCTCTCTTTTTCTCCCCTGTAGCTATTTCTGGAAAATCTGGAGCATGAGGACTCATTCATCTACCTCTCAGCCATCCAAGGTACTGCGCCACACCAAGCCATCCATTTCACCATGTCAATAGGTCAATAGTCTGTTAGTGTGTGTGTGTGTGTGTGTGTGTGTGTGTGTGTGTGTGTGTGTGTGTGTGTGTGTGTGTGTGTGTGTGTGTGTGTGTGTGTGTGTGGTGTGTGTGTGTGTGTGTGTGTGTGTGTGTGTGTGTGTGTGTGTGTGTGTGTGTGTGTGTGTGTGTGTGTGTGTGTGTGTGTGTGTGTGTGTGTGTGTGTGTGTGTGTGTGTGTGTGTGTGTGTGTGTGTGTGTGTGTGTGTGTGTTCAGAGCTGAAGAGGCCATACACTTTGAACTCCATGAGTCATGATCATTGGTACACAAGTAAACTTCAAAGGCGCCATATTCACCCTGCCTTCACCATAAATAATAAATGTCACCTCGGGTGTGCATTCATATCTGTGTGTGCGTGTGCGTGTGTGTGTGTGTGCGTTCATATCTGTGTCTTCTCGACCAGAGAGGCTTGTGTATCCCCATTGATCTTTTGTTTGGGGGATGCGCCATTAACATGATAAAAGAATGCTAGCTAGATGGCAGCTTACGCTTGTCAGAGATTGTTATGTTATGTTATTGTCCTGAAACCTCCATGCTGAGCTAGTTTCATCCTCACCATGTGTGCAGCCAAAGTGACATCAAAATGACACCAGGCTCTTGGCTGGGGCTCAGACGGCTAAGGCACGGTAGCCAGGCCATGCCCTTCTAGTGACACTAATCAGGCCAAGAGCAATTTAAATATCGTTTCGATCATGTCCCAAAAAATAGTTAACTCCTCCGACTTTGTCAGGAAGCAAACAACCAGGGGAGGTGTGTCAACCATGCCTTTTGGGAAATGTAAATTGCGCTTGGTCAGACCAAGTCTCGAAGAGATTTGAAAGTCGATGATAATCAGGCTAACGTCACGGTGCAGTTACGCTGCGGGGACACAGGTTCGATTGCGGCCCGTAGTCATTTCCTGATCCTCAACCATCTGTCTCTCCCCACTCGCTTCCTGCCTGTACGCATGGCTCATAACCAAACCACGATTATCTCCTATGGTGCGAGGCCAGACCAACCCTCCAGTTTAAAAAACAAAACAAACATATTCTGTCGGCAGGGTTTAGTCTAATTTATTCACTAAGGTTGCTATGCACTGATTTGGTACACCACAGCCCGAAGCCACACCAATGTGAAATTGATGCGGCTTTTTAGTCAGAAATGTTGTTTCATCACTTTGTAATTCAACAAAGTGGCACTTATGGTTATTATTTGATTAAAGGCACACAGTCCGCTCCTGGCAACAAGTTGACTTTGCCTCAGTGAGCCAAGCCGAGCCAAGCAAAGACTCAGCAGGTTTCAGTGGAGGTCTTTAAAAATCCCAGCATGGCGATGCACAGAGCAGTGGGCAGGGCAGTAGAATGGTGGAGTGAAGAGCAGAGGGCAGGGAGACCTGGAGGCAAAGTTGAGCCTGCCTCTAGTCACAATTAACCTTGTGCCTTCACCCATTTCAAGTGTGTGTGCGTGTGTGTGTGCGTGTGTGTGTGTATGTGTGTGTGTGTTCGCGTCTGTCCGTGGGTGTGTCTGTGCACGTGCGTGCGTGCGTGCGTTCGTTTAAAACGTGTTCGTCTGGGACAATCTGTGTCATGCCATGAGCAGTTCAGGGGAAAAAAGGCAAAAAAAGATTAAAGGCTTTTCCCTTGTCAACTTTGTGAGTGTGTGCTTGCGTGCGTGCGTGCATGCGCATGCGTGTGTACGTGTGTGCATGTGTGTATGTGTGTGTGCTTAAATGTCTATGAAGCATGTTAGAATGTGTGTGTCATGCTGCACAGTGCTTCAATCAGGATCAAAAAGAAACACAAAGACAGACGATGAAAAGCTGTTTTCATTCAACTCCGGCCACGGCTGCGGCAGCAGGTCCAAAATAGTCCAGATTGTGCTCATTCCCAGTCAGGTACAACTGCACATTATGGAGAGGGGATGGGGAGGGAGGGAGTGGGGACGACTCTTGTGTTTGCTTTTGGGAATGTGTGCTCAGGTGAAAGGTGATGCTCAGGTATTAGGTTGGGGTGGGCAGGGCCGCTGACAGCTTTGGCCGGGCCCAGGACAAAGTCATCTGAAAGGGCCCCCCACCTAATACATACAATGGAATAAGGACCCAATTCTGGGCCCCTCCTCTCCCTGGGCCCGGGACAACATACCTGGTTGTCCCCCCTGTCAGCTTCCCTGGGGGTGGGGGTGGTGGTTTGGGGGGGGGGGGGGGGTTTGTCTCCTTCATCGCGTATCTAACCCCCACCTGGTCTGGTCTGGTCTGCGCCCCAAATAGGCACACGTGTGACCCCTCGAGGTCACGTTTGGCCCCGGGGGCCCCTTAACTCTTACTATAAGCTGTGTGTGTGCGCGTGCATGCTTGCGTGCGCGACGGTGACGGTGACGTACCCTCTCATTAGCCATGTCAGACGTGCACGTTTGCGTCTGTGATCTCGCTGGGTCATGTATTCCTGTCATGGCACTGACATACTTTACAGCGCGATCAGCTGTGTTTGGAGTCAGCTGTGCTGTGATGTGCTGTGCTGTTGCTGCAGAGATGGTGAGGGAGGAAGTCAGTCATGTAGTGAGTGTTTGGGGCTTGTGGATGTCAAAGTCGGTCAGGCGGCTTTGAAAGTGGATCTCAGTGTTGAGGGCTGCTGTCACCGGGGGTGAAGGACGTTGGATGTTTTTGTTGTGGATGAATAGTTTTCAGATGGAGTTCTTATCTGAAGTTCTAAGTTTACTCTAATTTCACTGCTTGTTGCTAGTTTTACTTTAAAGTAAAGTAAAGTTTAAGTCCTTGTATCCTTATTTGTTTGCTAGTATCCTTACTTGTTTGTCGGTAGTCTTCTGCTTCCTCATCTTGATGTACAGAAGCACAAACATACGCTAATTACAATGGATGATGATTATTATCCTTAGTTACATATACAGTATATTAGTTAGATATACCGTATATTAGTTACATATACAGTATATTAGTTAGATATACCGTATATTACTGTAGTTTGAAGATTAATATTATTATCTGGTCAGGTCATTCTGCAGGTCATCCTGCAGTGTTGGCCAATTAGTCCGGGAGCCGTGGGGTTGAACCCAGATTTCTTTGATAAAGTTCTTTTTTTTGCTTTATCTGATAGATTTTAGGCAAGTCTTCAAGATTTCAGACGATGCCCGGTGATATCACTTGAGCATTTTCAGATTTTGAGCCTTTATTGTCCCATAAATGCAAATTATGACAAAAAAACTAAAGACACCTAATATTACTGTGAATAATGTTACAAAATGTACCCAATTGCTTATATTACCTGAAAAACATTCACATTGGACTGCCTTAACACTGCCCTTATTGAAACAAACCCAATATGGGGTAATAAATTAACCCTTTCATAACAGCAATCCCACAAATAAGACGAGACACTGTAGGTGAATAGGGTATTTTTTTTAACTTACAGATATCAATATAAAACTTTATCAGATGATTACTCGTATGAATTGGAGAAAAAAATGTATTACAAGTTTTCTATATTTTTTGTTTAAATATGCTAATCAGGCTATTAGCTAATTAAACACACACACACACACACACACACACACACACACACACACACACAGAGACACACACACACACACACACACACACACAGACACACACACACACACACACACACACTGCTGCTGGTGTACTTGACAGACCTTTTTAATATTTATTTTTCTTCAAAATGCTACTATTACCATGTCAGAACGCTATAAAGGACTTTTTAGGAAAAGCACAAAAGCACAACAATACCTCTTAATGTATGTCCTCTACAAGTCTTCTGTTGTCCAGTCTTGCACTTTAAATGTCTGTATGAGCACTGTCTATGTCCATACTGTCTTAAGTCCATGTATAAGTACTGTCTATGTCTATACTGTCTATGTCCTTACCTAGATTAGTCTATGTCTGTATGGGAAAGCAAGAAATGTAATTTCGAATTCTTTGTATGACCAGTGCATGTAAAGAAATTGACAATAAAACCTACTTGACTTGACTTGACTTGACTTGACTAAATATGCACTAATTTGCATTATATTTTGATGCAATGAATCTGACCACCTGAAAATGCCAGCTTCAAAATTCCTTTTTTATTTTGTTAATATCCTACATACAAGAATATTTACTGTGGTCAATTGTGGCTATCTCCTTTTGTTATCCAGGTACAGAGAAAATACTGCTAATAACGTTAAAAAATGCGATTTCGGCCTATTTTTATGCATTTAGTTATATAAATCAGGTCATGAATGACAAATCAACAAATGCCTCAGTAAAAACATTCACAACATTGCTTAGAATAAGACTGTAAAGTATGGAACGGATTGTGCATTATGAGATCCTGCATAACATCACATCATGACAACATACATGACAACATCGCCGGTAGGTAGCCTACCACAAATAGCCAACATATATATTTAAAAAAAAAAGAACAACAGAGTGTGGGGGTAACTGGTGAGCAGTCGTTGGCTGTTCCAAAAGATGAGTAAAGAAATGACATACATCCAGTGTATCCAGACTGGTATTGAATGATCACTTAAATCCATAAAGCCATCAAATAAGATCATTTGCATTTAAATTTACTGTCATTTAAATTTACACAGAAAGACCTATATACACTGCAACATACAGTACCGCACGCTCAGAGAGAGAGAGAGAGAGAGAGAGAGAGAGAGGTCTAAACATAGGAAAACAGCTATACATTATATATACGGTTGAGTCAAAAAATTAAGTCAATCCAGTGTATCCTGACTGGTATTAAATGATCACTTAAAAGTCCATGAAGCCATCAAATAAGACATGTACATGCATTTAAATTCGCACAGAAAGACCTGTCTACACCTATACAACATACAGAGTCCTTAACACCTAAAACACCTATAGCCTACATTATACTACACGCACACGCACACACACACACACACACACACACACACACACACACACACACACACACACACACACACACACACACACAACACACACACACACACACACACACACACACACACACACACACACACACACACACACACACACACACACACAGTAAAGCTCACACAACATTGGTTTGGCAGCATCCCAGCCGAAAACATGCACAGAAAATGGTGCAAGGCACACTGTTTATAGCACAGCTACATTTCTTAGAATTGCAGGGGCTTTTACTCTTGCAACCACATCTGATCATCTGTAAAATGTAGTCTGGTGCCACTTTGACCTTTTCTGGAACACTTATTGGTATCAGTGCTTTGTTGAATGGGTCTTTCTTCCATCCAAATGCTTCAGGAGATAGTTCAGGTGGAGTGTGAACCAATGTCCTCCACAATATTGCTTGAAAATGAGCCCTTTTCACATTCTCAAGAAATGCCTCTGTTGTTGGTGGAAGAGCAGCCAGGTTAGGTGAAGATAAATGACCTTTCCCATTCTTTTTTCCCCATACCACCAACCTTGTATGAGACATGCTGATACTGTCTGGAATGCCATAACATGCCGACACAAAGTTAGTGGCCTCACTGGAAAGTTGTTGGAATGGTGCCAGCACATTACCAATTGATGTCAAGTGATATCCAGCTTTTAGGGTCTTGATAACAGAGCCTTTACCAAAACCAAAATAGGATGCCACAGTGTAACACCCTGATATGGCATGGGCTGGTAAAAGGTCAATCACAATGTCATTTAGTGGATTTACATTTTTAATTTTATCTCTTTCCATGTTAATACGACCACCACTGAAATTATGTACTTTGTAGGCAAACAAATAATCAGCCAAAAATTATGTAATTATTACTTATAATTTTTATTTTGTGTTACAACAGCACAGGAAGAGTAAATAGCAATGTATGAAATGGTGAAATTCTGTGTTGAATTAGTACGGTAATCCTTTCTGGGTATGTCTAAGCTGACACGACCAATATTCGCCTAAATGTTACATATTTCTGCTTGACAAACAGCTAGTTATGTAATTGTCTAAAATGTATTTGGTACGAGGACACTTTCTCCACTTTGATGTGGCAGGCCTACCACCCAGAATGCTCTATGGTTAATCATAGTGCAGTTATGAAGCTGTCGAAAGCTTGTGGGCTATGGCTGCAGCGAAATCAACATGAAAGGGTTAATATCTGAAATTGGCACATCACCCATTCTTATCCTGATGGGTAAGTGTTGGACAACTACAAACAGCAAAACCAAACAACCCACTATGAGATATAAAGCCACGTTTGGCGAAATGTTGGCCTTTGTGTCTCCGACTTGGAAAATCAGGCTTTTTGGGTGAATGCCCCGCCCCCAAACATGCATGACCCCACCCCCACTGATGTCCATACCTCACCACCTGTTCTTATACACATCCCACCATGTAAACAAACACAAAATAAGTATGGTATAGGGTATTTGGTCAGCATAACATGAATTGGGAGCCAAAGACTGTTGTAATCTATGGTTGCAGCACATCAAGCATAAAAGGCTCAATATCTGAAAATGCTCAAGGGATATCACCGGGCATCGTCTGGAATCTTAATAGGTACACCTTAGGCAACCACAAACTGCAAAGAAAAAAACTTTATCAGACGAAACTGGGTTCGGCTGATATTTGGCTTTTGGCTGCCGGACTAAATACCAAAGACAATCTAAAAGCATGGTTTAGGCATTTATTATGGACCGATGCTGATAATTAAGTTTCGGCCCAATGATTATGCCATAAAAAGGTGAACATGGAGGGTAAAAATGTCTATGTCTACCCCATCTCTATCAATTTGTGCAACTAAAAAAAAGCGTTTTTAATATCCAAATCCAGCTAAAATACACAGGGCACTGTTTCTATCTCCCCTGTCTGCAGGTCTGGCCGTGTTGGCCGATGCCTTCCCTGAGAGGATCCTACAGAGGCTGCTAGGGGAGTACCAGGCCGGGCCCTCACACACACACTCACACTCACAGCAGCAGCAGGAGCAGCAGCAGCCTACAGCAAACACACAGCCCTCTGCCCCGCACGCTACACACACGCAACAGCATCAGCAGTCCGCAGCTCAGGCTCAGTCTCAGCCACCTACGCGGACGGTGGAGACACGGCTGAAGATGGGAGAGGTCCTCATGAGATCCAGCAGGGCCATGGGTAGGTGTGTGTGTGTGTGTGTGTGTGTGTGTGTGTGTGTGTGTGTGTGTGTGTGTGTGTGTGTGTGTGTGTG
>NC_085860.1:18208841-18213841 GCF_034702125.1 Engraulis encrasicolus
AGGCACTGATGTAGTCTTAAGCCTGGTTTATGCTCCGAAAATAGGCTGTCTGTGTGTGTGATGCGGTTAACACAGTTAAATGTTTCATTCTCATTGTCGTCCAGTCTGTGTAGCTGTGTATCTACAAAGCCACAGATGCGTAGTTTACTTCTTGTATTGAAGGCAGTTTAACAATCATCTTGCTGCCCCTAACACAGACCTAGACTGTGCTTTTTAAGCCACCCCTATTACGATCATAGTTTTTGCAATAGATCAAAATGCTTGTGTGTTTAAAATTTTCAATCACAGAGAGATCAAACACACATCATACATTGTATAGAATCAATAAATCTCCTGGCAAGGCTGACAGTCAAATAAACCTGTATTAGACCATGACAAATATAAATATATAACCTGTTTCAGGACATGGTAGGAGGTCTGAGCCCTCCAATTAGTTTCAAATCAGTTTGGTATTTTCCCCTACCTCACAGCAATAAAAGAAAGCCATAAAAGAAAGCCAAGTAATGTAGGGCCAGACATGTTGTCTTTTAAACGCATGCGCATGTGCATAGACACGCACGCATGCACACACACACACAGAAATGTATCTATTATCTCTCAAATCCGTTTCAGGGGCTTCAGAAACAATTTGATCCATAATAACCCGTCATAAAAACCTGACTTCATGCGTAGAAATTGGTCTGCAATTTCATACTTGTAAGGTAGAAGGCCTGTGAAAATCAATCTGGTTTTGCTGTGTGTGAGATTTTCTTTATATTACATTACACTAAGCAGAGGTTTTTTTTGTTTGTTTTTTTAAAGCATCTTACAAATGAGTTTTCTAAAATGAGTTCTCTATGATTTACCATGCAGACATTTGTTCATCCTCCACCATTACACCACCTGATCCAGCTCAGTGCACCTGTGTTCTATAGAAATTCTCTTAAAAGTGCGCTGTGTAATATTTCCAGTAGTTTTTTTCCAGAATTCATGCTGCCCATTCACAAATGTTACATTTTCTCATGAATACTTACCACCACCACCACCATCGAATTTTATCAAATTCTAAGTATTCATTATGACTGGAAAAATTGCACTTTTCATATATGAAAAGGGGGATATTCTCCAATGTCATCCATTTTGAATTTCCAGAAGTAGACATTGTTAGCTGCAAAATGTTCTGTACTTTGGTCTATTAGTAAATATTAGTCATTATTTAATAAATATTAATGAAAAGATCCAATTTGGCAGTAGACAGCACAGTTTCAATGAGCAGCATAGTTGCAATACCTACTCTGGCCACCATCCTACACAGTACACCAGACATAATGAACATAATCAAGTACAAGTGTCCACTTTTGTTTTTAATGCTTGACATGTACTGGTACACCTCTCTTTGGTTTATCACTTTGCCAATGGCAACCTAGCCAGCTGTATCCAGCCTGTGAAGGTGTTTTTAAAAGCGTTCTCATTGCACCAGTTTTGCCATTACACCAGTTGTTTTGCCCCAGCCAAGTCCCGACTTCCTGTTTGCCCCGAGATGCCCTTTTCTCATATCAGAGTAGCCGCAGCCCTTGCCAATCACAATTTCCCAGCTTCCCCTCTGCAGACTTATTGAGAGTTTCATGGGTAGAGTTAGGTCTGTGATGTTATAGTTGCTCTGAGTAGAACAGTGTTTTCTAACACTGGGGTCAGGACCTCATGTGGGGTCACCTGCAATTCAGATGGGGTCAGCTGAGATGTTTTGATGTGATAACAGGATACAGATAAATATCAGTAATTAATATTACACAACAGTGAATCAATATTCTGGTCTAAACAATACATACAGTTTTACACTTTCAGAAATATGTATGGGTTAAATAGACTAATGGTAGCTCAGTCTTGTTTTGGTTTTGTTTCCAACACTATGCACTATGCTGGAGAGACAAAGACACAGCATTCAGCTCATGAGATTTAAGATGTTTAATTAAAGACATTGGTATATTAGAGCTGAACGAACACATTCTAACGCAAGAGGAGGGTCATAGCTTTTAGATGTATCTCATTTCATGTTTTTATGTGCCTCGGAGTCTGAGGTTTTCATAGGCTGAGGGTCACCTTTTTCCAAAAGGAGCCTAGGCATTTAGCAGGCATTTTGTATGCAGGTGCTTCACACAGTAGGCTAAAATGGGTTAAGTGACATGACCTTACGGAACATGTCAATGCATCAGATTTAATCACTGACTGGACTTGACTTCACTGAGGCTTCAAATGATTTTATGAGCAGCTGTTCTCGTACGTTAGCCTGTATCACGGCAGACATTTACAAGCAAACACCAGTGTCAAGGAGACATGGTCACACACACACACACACACACACACACACACACACACACACACACACACACACACACACACACACACACACACACACACACACACACACACACACACACACGTATACACATGTACACACACTGAGATTCACAAAGACACTCAAAATCATGCACGCTCACGCCCACACACACACACACACACACACACACACACACACACACACACACACACACACACACACACACACACACACACACACACACACACAACAGAGATTGATGAGAGTGACCTCATCTAGCTCCTCAGCGTGCCTTTCTCACACTCTGCCCCCAACACTTGCGCCTGGGAAAACATAGACACACACACCACACACCACACACACACACACACACACACACACACACACACACACACACACACACACACACACACACACACACACACACACACACACACACACACTGTGCACGTCACACACACACGCGCACGTTCTCGAGACCAAACACATAACAACTTCCGAGGGGGAGGGTAGTGAGAGTAGGAATGATTTGAAAGGGATTATAGAGTTTGTTTAGCCTGTAGATTTTCACACTGCTAGGATAGCGACAGCACCAAGGTCTGTGTGTGTGTGTCTGTGTCTGTGTCTGTGTCTTGTCTGGTTACCACATAGCTCTCCACTCGACCGCAGACCCTCTGGAGATTTCTCATGGATTGAATGCATGAGAGGTTTGGCCATATTGGTTGTTGAAGTGGCCTCTTGAGCACTGTCACTCTCATAGGGGAAGTCAGTAAATACTTCCATACAAATCAACAGAAATGTCTTCTGTGTACTGTCTAATTACTCAAACCAAAACCATTATTGTAATAATGATTAAGGAGCATCGCCAGAGCAACTCAGACCTGGATGTTTCATTTTTACTTAGAAAGGTCTTAGACTGATCAGGAAAAAAGGAAATAAAAAACGAAAGCGCTGCGAGGATCCAAGCTTTCCTACACAAGTGCTCAACAGTTTAGTGGGTAGAAGTTGTAAAAAAAATAAAGGGGAAGGAAAGTGTGGCACTCTGATTTTATTATTTTTGCTATTTTTTTAAGGCAGCATAGACTGACCGTCGCAGTTCGACCTACAAGGTCTTTGTCAGGGGGCACCCTTCTATTTTTGGTCTAAGACTATTTGTATCAAAATTGCTAATCCATTGCAAATTCAAATAATTGCCTTTTCAAAGGTATACCATAATAAGCCTAACTATGGGAACACGTAATTGAATTAAAGCGTATAAAATATGTAGAAAGTGCATCCAATGTAAATGAAACTGAAGCGTATGATGTCTTCTCCCCTCAGGTGATCTGGCGCCGCACTATGGGTACCCTCTGGTGGGTGCCTTTCTGAGTGGCACGCGGGACCCCGACCCCACCATGCGTGCCAGCTGCCTGGCCAACCTGGGAGAGCTGTGCCAGCTACTGCGCTTCAGCCTGGGACCCCTGGCACAGGAGGTGAAGCCACACGTTACATTGCGTTATATTTCGACATTTTTAAAGACTTTTTCGACTTTATTTGATAGGACAGTTTGAGAGTTGGACAGGAAGCGAATTGGGATAGAGACGGGGAGGGGTCGGCAAAGGACCCGGGCCGGGAATCGAACCCGGGTCCAGCCGCATGGCAGGCTAGTGCCCTACCTATTGGCCACGGCAGGGCCTCGCTGCCGGTATAGAAGATGAGACCATACTCATTTTGGTAACCAGCAGTGAGTAAAGTCGCTTCAAAACAGGGGGAACACACCTGAAGAGTGATGACCCAAAACGTATTGTTAATAAGTAGTTGTATGTGGAGTGGACAGTGTGCAGGATTTTCTCTTCATTTTTAAAGGGGGGCGCAAACGAAGGTGTTACTTCAGCCATCACCTCTGTGACTTTAAAATGTGATTAAAAATAAATAACCCATGAGGTCTTGCTCCATCCAACCCCTGAGGCTGGTCCAGGTGTGCCTGACTTGACCTGTGCGCTGGACATGGTGGAGGTCAACCAGTCCGCCTCTCCTCTCCTCGGGGGTCAGTTGGGGGTCATTTGGGGGTCAAGGTGGAGTGTGGCCAGGCCAGTGGCTCTCTGTGGAGCAGATGTGTGCTCTCCTTGAGGGGTCACCGGGTCAGGGGTCAAAGGTGAAGGGCTGAGCGTCGTGCCGTGGCTGCAGACTACTGTGCTTGTTGTGGCCACTCTCACTTTCTCTCTTCTCTACCTGCTTTAAGCTAAATTCACACACATCACTACTAGTGACTCGCTCAGTGAGAGAAGTCAGTAGAACATTAATGTGTTCCAACGAAACGAGGAGATGAGGAGAGTACAAGTGTGCGGTGTCAGATTCCGAGATGAAAATAATTTAATTTCGAGCGAGGTGAGTAAGCGAGTAACAGGTTGGCATGCACAGATGGGATTATTGACTGTTAACTTCCCGCTTTTTTGTAGTGGCAGTTTAACCCGCGGGAAGGTTTAGCGAACGTTCCATGACCGAGTGGCGAGTAGGCGAGTAAGCGAGAAGCGAATAACATGTGTGAATGTAGGTTTAGAATTCCTAAGAACTCACTTTAGATGTGAGCAACTGGAGTTCATGGAGCTTGAAACAGGCCTAGGCTGGTATTCTGGCATACAGTGCATTTCCTGGTGGGCCGGAAGTCTTCAGGGGCCATTGTTGTCATGTTTTCTTTAGAGAC
>NC_085860.1:18231341-18233841 GCF_034702125.1 Engraulis encrasicolus
GAAGGCAGAGAGGATAGAGAGAGGAGGGAGGGGTGGAGAGAGAGAGAGAGAGAGAGAGAAGAGAGAGAGAGAGAGAGAGAGAGAGAGAGAGAGAGAGAGAGAGAGAGAAGAGAGAGAGTTTAAGGTATAATGAATGGAAGAGGAGAGAGGAAAGGAAGGGAGGAGAGGGAAGGGTGAATGGAGGAAGGAGAGAGAGATGAAGAGAAGGAAAGGAAAGAAGGAAAGAGTGGTTGAAGAGGGAGAGAGAGAGTGGGGGGTGGAAAAGCAAGGAAGGACAGGTGGGAGAGGGGAGGAGAGAAAGATTCAGTGAGAGATTGAGAGAGGGAAAGGAAGGAGAGAGGTGAGGGGAGGAGAGGGAGAGAGAGAGAGAAAGAGAGGGACCATTGTGATACTGTCAATGAGAGGGACAGAGGAATTGAGAGAAAAAGGCAAGAGGAAAGAAAAGGGAGAAAGGGGGTGGGAGAAGGGAGAGGAAACAGTTAAGAGGATGCTGGAGGGGAGAGAGGATGAGAAAGGTGAAGAGAGGAGAGAGGAGAAGAGAGGAGAGGAGGGGAGAATAGAGTAGATGAGAGGAGAGGAGCGGAGAATAGGAGAGGAGAGGAGAAGAGAGGAGGAGGGACAAGGAGAGGGGGTAGAAAATAGAGGAGATGGGAGGGGAGGAGAGGAGAGGAGAGGAGAGATAGAGGAGAGGAGAGAAGAGAAGAGAGGAGGAGAAAAGAGGTAGACGATTTGAAGAGATGCGGAAGAAGCGAGTAAAAGACGGCCGCTGTCAGACGTTAATTTTCCCACCGAGGAATAAACAGACTAGAGAGGATACGACGAAAAGAGAGAAAACACAACAAGACAGGATAGTGTGACAGTGGAGAGAGGGGAGAGAAGAGAAGAGAAGAGAAGAGAAGAGGAGAGAAGAGAAGAGAAGAGAAGAGAAGAGGAGAGGAGAGGAGAGGAGAGGAGAGGAGAGAAGAGAAGAGAAGAGAAGAGAAGAGAAGAGGAGAGGAGGGGAGAGGAGAGGAGAGGAGAGAAGAGAAGAGAAGAGAGAAGAGAAGAGAGGAGAGAAGAGAAGAGGAGAGAAAGAGAGGAAAAGAGGTGGAGAGGAGAAGAGAAGAGAAGAGAGGAAGAGAGGAGAGGAGAGGAGAGGAGAAGAGAAGAGAAGAGAAGAGAAGAGAAGAGAAGAGAAGAGAAGAGAAGAGAAGAGAAGAGAAGAGAAGAGAGAAGAGAAGAGAAGAGAAGAAGGAGGGAGGTAGGGATGGCGGTGTGGATATATTAATTGCTGTGATTCTCACACCGACTGCAGTGGCATGCAGAGGACAAACTGAGTGTCTGAGTCAGTATCAGTATCAGTCTCAGCATCAGCCTCTGTCTCATGCACTGCAGCAGAGCAGGGCACTGTACAGAGCAGAGAAGCAGACTACTGAACAGAGCCTAGCAATAGAATACAGAGCCAAGCAGAGCCAAGCAGTAAATAGACTACGTACAGAGCAGAGCAGAGCCGGAAAGGATGGAGCAATAAGATGAAAGGGATACCCAAATCTCCCCACCCTAGCCTGCCCCACCCCCTCCCCCCATCCCTCCTCTACATCTACCCCACCCCTCCTCTAACCTTATACCCCATCCCTCAAGCTACTCCATCATCAAGGACTCCCTCCTCTCCCCCTCCATGCATCCCTCCCTCCATCTGTGCCCCACAGGGTTGGGGTGGGCGGGGGTGTGGCGTGTTGGGGTACAGACTGGCTCACCTAAGGCAGGGACACCCCAGGGGTACTACCAGACTATGCCGGGGATGTTCACGCCGCTTCCCTTGTGTAGTACGACACAAGAGGGCAGAGTGTACACACAGCACAGTATAGCACAGCTCAGCACAGCAAAGTATAGCACAGTATAGCATAGCACAGTATAGCACAGGACAGTACAGCATAGCACAGCTCAGCTCAGCTCAGCACAGCACAGCACAGCACAGCACAGCACAGCACAGCACAGCACAGCACAGCACAGTACAACACAGTACAGCACAGCATCAGCAGAGTATAGAACAGCTCAGCACAGTTCAGCACAGTATAGCACAGTATAGCACAGCACAGTATAGCACAGTATAGCACAGTATAGCACAGCACAATATAGCACAGGACAGTACAGCATAGCACAGCTCAGCACAGTATAGCACAGCACAGCACAGCACAGCATAGGACAGCTCAGCACCGCATAGCACAGCTCAGCATAGCACAGTGTAGGACAGCTCAGCATAGCACAGTATAGGACAGCTCAGCACAGCACAGTATAGCACAGCACAGCATCAGCAGAGTATAGCACAGCTCAGCACAGTCCAGCACAGTTTAGCACAGTATAGTACAGTTTGGCACAGTTCAGCACAGTATAGCACAGTATAGCACAGTTCAGCACAGTATAGCACAGTATAGCACAGCCCAGCCCAGCACAGCACAGCACAGCACAGCACAGCACAGCACAGCACAGCACAGCACAGCACAGTATAGCCCACTGTAGC